>NW_027441176.1:0-21549 GCF_949628215.1 Phalacrocorax aristotelis | reverse complement strand
CACCCCGGGGAGGGACCCCCCACCCCACCCCACCCCACCCCACCGCCGTCTCCCCGCAGGGACCTGGCGGTGTCGCGGCCGCTGCGGGTGGAGCTGCCGCGGTCCATGGCCGACGTCGTCACCAACTGGAACCTGCCCATGTCCCGCTGGCTCCGCACCTGTGGGTGACCTGGGGGGAGGGGAGGGGGTCACTGGGGTATAATGGCGGGGGGAGGGCGGGGTTACTGGTTTAAATTGGTGTCGCCGCGCCCGCCAGACGTGTTCCAGACCGCCCGGCGCTTGGGGACCTTCGCCGCCGTGCTGGGCACCTACGCGGCCAGCGCCCTCCTCCATGTGAGACCCCATCCCCCCTCCCCCTACCCCCCCGACCCCCCCGCTGACCCCACCCTGAACCCCCTCCCCGCCCCCCCCAGGGTCTCAGCTTCCACCTGGCCGCTGTCCTCCTCTCTCTCGGCCTCATCACCTACGTGGAGCACGGTCAGCGCCGGCCCTTTAAGGCCTGGGGGGGCGGGGCTGAGAGGGAGAGGGTGTGGCCAAGGGAAGGGGTGTGGCCAAGGGAAGGGGCGGGGACATTGTGAGGAAGGACGGGGGGGTGGGTGGGGCTTAAGGGCTGTGGGTGGGGTAAAGGGGGTGGGAGGGGCTTGTGGGTGGGGCCTGGGTGGAGCTTGGAGGGGGTGGTGTGGGGACTGGGCATGTGGGTGGGGCTAAAGCTGGTGGGTGGGGCCTGGAGGGCATGGGTGGGGCTGAGGGGGGATAAGGGTGGGGCTCTGAAGGTGTGGGGGGGGCCAAAGTCAGTGGGTGGAGCCTTAGGGTAGGGGTGGGACTGACTGATGTGGGTGGGGCTTGTGGGGGAAGTGGGTGTGGCTAATGCAAGGGGTGGAGCCTTAGGGTAGGGGTGGGACTGACTGATGTGGGTAGGGCTTGTGGGGGAAGTGGGTGTGGCTAATGCAAGGGGTGGAGCCTTAGGGTAGGGGTGGGGCTGAAGGGATGTGGGTGGGGCTTAAGGGCAGTGGGTGTGGCTAAAGTAGGCAGGTGGGCCCTAAAGGGAGTGGGTGGGGTCTGGAGCAGGTGGGTGGGGCTTCAATGCAGTGGGTGGGGCTAATGCAGGGAGTGGAGCCTGGAGGGTAGGGGTGGGGCCGAGGGGATGTGGGTGGACCTTAAAGGCAGTAGGTGGGGCTAAAGCTGCTGGGTGTGGTCTGGAGGGTGTGGGCGGGGCCTGTTGGGGCGGGGCCAGGGTCCAGCCCCGCCCTCCCCCCCCAGTGCTGCGGAAGCGCCTGGCCGCCATCTTCGACGCCTGCGTCCTGTCCAAGCGCTGCCCCCCCCGGCTGCGCCCACCGCCACAAGGACGTGAGCACCCGTGCGGGGTGGGGTGGGGGGGGCTGGGGCGGGGCCCTTTGGGGTGCCCCCCACCCCGCCGACACCCCCCTTCTCCCGCAGGCGCTGTGGGTGCGGGGGCTGAACGGGGCGCTGGGGGCCGTCGCCCTCTTCCACCTCTCCTACCTGGGGGCCCTTTTCGACGTGGAGGCCGACGACGGCGTCGAGGAGCAGGTGGGGGACCCCGAAACCCTCCCCTTCCCCCCCAAAACCTCCATGTTTTGGGGGTGCCCCGACACCGTTTTCTCTGTGTCCCGTGTCCTCCCCCCGCCATTCCTAGGGTTACGGGATGTCCTACACCATCCGCAAATGGTCGGAGCTCCACTGGGCAAGCCACTGGGTGACGCTGGGCTGCTGGGTGCTCGCCCGCCTCCTGCGCTGAGGGGGGGGGGGGAACTGGGAGCACTGGGAGGGACTGGGAGCGGGGGGTGCTACGGAGAGGGACCGCTGTGTCCCCGGCCAGGGCCCTTCTAGGCCGCCGGGAGGCCTCCGCTCTATGGTCTTTCCTCCACCCCGCCCCTCCCGGGGAGCGGGCGGAAGTGACGCCACGCGGCCGCTCTAGGACCAATAAAGGGCTCCGCTCTGGGTGTTTGTGGTGGCTCGTCGGCCAATGGGAGGGCGAGGGGGGCGGGGCGGCGCGTGCGCGGAGCGTCCCGCTCCCACCACGGAGCTTTTAGGAGTCACCGAAATTCGCTGAATTCACCCGAAAAGCGACGTTAAAACCGACCTCCGCGGGAAGGGGGGGGGGGGGGGAAGGCGCAAGACCCCTGTTTGGGGTGGGGCGGGGAGCCCCTATGGAGCGTGGAGTGGCAGCTGTATGGCCCCTATAGGGCCAGGGGGTTGGGGGTAGGCCGCTGTAGGGCCCGAGGGGGTCCGCATGGCCCCTATAGGGCCGTGGGGGTGGGGGGGGGCGGCTGATCCCATCAGGAGCCCTTGTCCTTGGAGGGAGACCTGCAAGAGAGAGAGACCCCGGGGCTCAGGGTGGGGTCCCTATGGATCCTATACAGCCCCCGGAAAGGGAACCCTATGGAATGTGTATAGTTTGGGGGGGGGTGGGGGGTGGGCAGTGCGTATGGTTCTTATATGGCCCAAAGGTGGTCCCATGGGGGGTTCCTATGGCTCCTGATGTCCCCCAAGGGATCCCTGTGGCTCCTATATAGCCTCACGGGGTTCCTATGGATCCTATAGGCTCTCAGTAGGCTACCTATGGGTCTGTCTACACCCCCAGGGAGCTCCTATGCACCTTATATACTCTCAGCAGAGTTTGTATGGCTGCTATATGCCCCCGCAAAGGAACCTTACGGCTCCTATATGTCCCCAGAGCAGTCCCTATGGCTCCTATATGCCCCCCCAAGGCTCCTATATGCCCCCCCAAGGACTTCTCATGGCTCTTATACACCCACAGGGGGGTTCCTATGGCTCCTGTATGCCCCCAGGGGAGCCCCTATGGAGCCTATATGGGCCTGGGCGGGGTCTTCACAGCACCCCGTAGGACCCCGTGGCACCCGGGGTGGGGGTCCCTATGGATTCTATACAGCGCTACAGGTGGGCGTTAGCAGGGTTAGTACCCCCCACCCCTCCCCAGCACGCGCCCGTTAACCAAATCCGCCTTTATTAGCCCGATCCGCAGTTAAAAACGCGCCGTCTCCCCCTCCCCCCCCTATAAAATCTGTACATTCTGCCCCCCCCCCCCCCCCCCCCCACACACACAGGGGGACCCTCCCCCCCTCCGCTAATGAGCCGGGGCGGAGGGGCAGGTCCCCCATCACCCCCAACGGGCCCCTCCTCGCCCCCAACGGGCCCCGGGGGGTCCCTCCTCACCCCCCAACGAGCCCCGAGGGGGTCCCTCCTCGCCCCCAACGGGCCCCCGGGGGGTCCCTCCTCGCCCCCAACGAGCCCCGGGGGGTCCCTCCTCACCCCCCCAACGAGCCCCGAGGGGTCCCTCCTCGCCCCCAACGAGCCCCGGGGGGTCCCTCCTCACCCCCAACGAGCCCGAGGGGGTCCCTCCTCGCCCCCCAACGAGCCCCGAGGGGTCCCTCCTCACCCCCCAACGAGCCCCGAGGGGGTCCCTCCTCGCCCCCAACGAGCCCCGGGGGGTCCCTCCTCGCCCCCAACGAGCCCCGGGGGGTCCCTCCTCACCCCCCCAACGAGCCCCGGGGGGTCCCTCCTCACCCCCAACAGGCCCCGGAGGGTCCCTCCTCACCCCCAACGAGCCCCGAGGGGGTCCCTCCTCGCCCCCAACGAGCCCCGAGGGGGTCCCTCCTCACCCCCCCAACGAGCCCCGAGGGGTCCCTCCTCACCCCCCTCAACGAGCCCCGGGGGGTCCCTCCTCGCCCCCCCAACGAGCCCCGAGGGGGTCCCTCCTCGCCCCCAACGAGCCCCGGGGGGTCCCTCCTCACCCCCCCAACGAGCCCCGAGGGGTCCCTCCTCGCCCCCAACGAGCCCCGGGGGGTCCCTCCTCACCCCCCAACGAGCCCCGAGGGGGTCCCTCCTCGCCCCCCAACGAGCCCCGAGGGGGTCCCTCCTCACCCCCCCCAACGAGCCCCGGGGGGTCCCCTCCTCACCCCCTCAACGAGCCCCGGGGGTCCCTCCTCACCCCCCCCAACGAGCCCCGGGGGGTCCCTCCTCGCCCCCAACGAGCCCCGAGGGGGTCCCTCCTCGCCCCCCACGAGCCCGAGGGGGTCCCTCCTCACCCCCCCAACGAGCCCCGAGGGGGTCCCTCCTCACCCCCAACGAGCCCTGGGGGGTCCCCTCCTCGCCCCCACGAGCCCCGGGGGGTCCCTCCTCACCCCCAACAGGCCCCGGAGGGTCCCTCCTCACCCCCAACGAGCCCCGAGGGGGGTCCCTCCTCGCCCCCAACGAGCCCCGAGGGGGTCCCTCCTCACCCTCAACGAGCCCCGGGGGGTCCCTCCTCGCCCCCCCACGAGCCCCGGGGGGTCCCTCCTCACCCCCAACAGGCCCCGGAGGGTCCCTCCTCACCCCCAACGAGCCCCGAGGGGGTCCCTCCTCGCCCCCAACGAGCCCCGAGGGGTCCCTCCTCACCCCCAACGAGCCCCGGGGGGTCCCTCCTCGCCCCCAACGAGCCCCGGGGGGTCCCTCCTCACCCCCCCAACGAGCCCCGGGGGGGTCCCTCCTCGCCCCCAACGAGCCCCGGGGGGTCCCTCCTCACCTAATTAACCTTGACCCTTTAAGTTCTCATTACCTAATTCACCCCGTGATCCAGGTCCCCGACACCTAATTAACCTTGACCTCCGGGTCCCTCATCCCTAACGAACCCCCGTGGGGGGGCAGGGGGGGTCCCGGCCACCAAACGACCCCCGACCACCACCAACCTCCCCCCACCACCACCACCACCACCACCACCACCCCCCACCGCCGCCGCCCCTCCCCCTCCTCCCCCCCAAACAGGGGGAGGAGGGGGGAACACGAGGCGGGGCTGGGGGCTTCCCCCCACCTCACGCCCCCACTGACTTGCCGCCGCCGTCCTGCTGCCGTCCCTCGTCGCCGCCGCCGCGGGGCCGCCGTAGAGGTAGACGGCGACGAGGACCATGGCGGTGCCGGCCACGAAGGGCCCGCGGGGGCGGAAGCCGAAGAGGTGGATGGAGGCGAGGGTGGAGGCCAGGATGGAGAGCGCCGTGGCGAAACCCTTGAGGATATTGTCGGCGTAACGGACCACCACGGCCACCAGGAGCCCGCCGGCCGCTTGGTTCAGCACGACGGCCCAAACGGCCGGGTTGTAACCGTAGAAGAAGCCCAGCGCGGCGACGGCGGAGCCTTCGGCGGCCACCATGGCGGCCAGCCCCAGCGCCGTGCCCACGGCGCCCAGCTGGATGTTACGGAGCCAGATGGAACCCCCCGTCGTCTTCAACAAGCGCTCGAAATAAACGCCGGCGAAACCGGACGAGAGGCACGACGCCGCCACCCGCCGCCAAACCACGGCGTAGTTCTGCGGGGGTCCCTCGGCGGGAGCCGGGGGGACCCCCGGGGGGGCGGCGGCGGCGGCGGCGGGGGCGGCGCGGGCTTGCTCGGCCTGCACCAGGGCGACGCCGGCGAAGAGGAGGCCGAGGGAGAGCCACTGCAGGCGCGACAGCGCCGTCCCCAGCAGCAGGACGGAGAAAAGCGCCGTCGTCAAGATCTTCAGCTGGTAGGTGACCTGTGGGGTGCGGCGCCCCCCCCAGCCCCGCACACAGAAACAGCCCCCCCGGGGGGCGGCGTCAGCTGGGGTTGTGGGGCGGGGAGGGGGGGGGGGAACGTGGGGGGACACGGAGGGGACACAGGGGCGCAGTGGTGACTGGGGGGGACACGGGAGGGGACACAGGGGGGGACACGGAGGGGCAGGGGGGGACTGTGGGGGGACATGGGGGGGGACATGGAGGGGCAGGGGGGGGACTGTGGGGGGACACAGAGGGGCAGGGGGGGACTGTGGGGGGGACACAGAGGGGCAGGGGGGGACTGGGGGGACACGGAGGGGACACAGGGGTGCAGTGGTGACTGGGGGGACACGGGAGGGGACACGGGGGGGGACATGGAGGGGCAGGGGGGGACAGGGGAGACACGGGGGGGACATGGAGGGGCAGGGGGGACTGTGGGGGGACACAGAGGGGCGGGGGGGGACGGGGAGACACGGGGGGGACATGGAGGGGCAGGGGGGACTGTGGGGGGACATGGGGGGGCAGGGGGGGACTGTGGGGGGACACAGAGGGGCGGGGGGGGACACAGGGGCGCAGTGGTGACTGGGGGGACACGGAGGGGACACAGGGGCGCAGTGGTGACTGGGGGGGACACGGGAGGGGACACGGGGGGGACATGGAGGGGCAGGGGGGGACTGTGGGGGGGACACAGAGGGGCGGGGGGGACACAGGGGCGCAGTGGTGACTGGGGGGGACACGGGAGGGGACACGGGGGGGGACATGGAGGGGCAGGGGGGGACGGGGGGGGACACAGGGGGGACATGGAGGAGCAGGGGGGGACTGTGGGGGGACACAGAGGGGCAGGGGGGGACGGGGGGGACACGGAGGGGACACAGGGGGATGGGGATGGATGGGTCGGCCACGGGGGATGGTGGGACTGGGGGACACGGGGGGGGCACAGAAGGGTGGGGGGACATGGGGGGACACGGAAGGACAGGGGGATGGGGACGGATGGCATCAGCCACCGGGGGGGGGGGGGGACGGGGACACACAAGAGGGGACACGGGGGGTGACAGACACAGGGATGTGGGGACGGGGACACGGATGGACGGACGCTGACGGGGGGGACGTGGGGACACTGTCACGGGGGTGGGGGGACGGGGACAAGGAGAGGGACGTGGGGACACGGGGACGGGGCCAGCACCCCACAGCGTCACAGCCGGGGACACTGCGACGCCCGGGGGCGGGGACGGGGGCGGGGGGCGCGGGGTCCCCCCGAGGTCCCACCTGGAAGGTGGCAGCGGGCAGGTTGGAGATGGCCACGTACTGGAGGTTGTTCTGGACAGTGTAGATGAGGGAGGGGACGGCCAGGCGCAGCGTGTCCCCAAACTGCCCCCACCACCGCCTCGTGCAGCGTCGCCGCCGTCTGCCGCACGCTGCCTGCGCGGGGGGCGGGGGGCTCGCGTCACGCGGGGGGGGCATCGCCCCCGTGTCCCCCTACGTCCCCCCCGTGTCCCCTCACGTCCCCCTCGTGTCCCCCTTGTGTCCCCTCACGTCCCCCCGTGTCCCCTCACGTCCCCCCCGTGTCCCCCTCGTGTCCCTCACGTCCCCCTCGTGTCCCCTCACGTCCCCCTCGTGTCCCCCCGTGGTCCCCTCACGTCCCCCCCGTGTCCCCCTTGTGTCCCCTCACGTCCCCCTCGTGTCCCTCACGTCCCCCTCGTGTCCCGTCCCCCTCGTGTCCCCTCACGTCCCCCTCGTGTCCCCTCACGTCCCCCCACGTCCCCCCCGTGTCCCCCTTGTGTCCCTCACGTCCCCCTCGTGTCCCTCACGTCCCCCCCGTGTCCCCCTTGTGTCCTCTCACGTCCCCCCCCGTGTCCCCCTCGTGTCCCTCACGTCCCCCCCCGTGTCCCCCTTGTGTCCCTCACGTCCCCCCCGTGTCCCCCTCGTGTCCCCTCACGTCCCCCTCATGTCCCTCACGTCCCCCCCGTGTCCCCTTGTGTCCCCTCACGTCCCCCTCGTGTCCCTCACGTCCCCCTCGTGTCCCCCTTGTGTCCCCTCACGTCCCCCCCCGTGTCCCCCTCGTGTCCCCTCACGTCCCCCCGTGTCCCCTTGTGTCCTCTCACGTCCCCCCGTGTCCCCTCACGTCCCCCCCGTGTCCCCCTCGTGTCCCTCACGTCCCCCTCGTGTCCCTCACGTCCCCCCCGTGTCCCCCTTGTGTCCCTCACGTCCCCCTCGTGTCCCCCTTGTGTCCCCTCACGTCCCCCCCGTGTCCCCCTCGTGTCCCCTCACGTCCCCCTCGTGTCCCCTCACGTCCCCCTCGTGTCCCCCTTGTGTCCTCTCACGTCCCCCTCGTGTCCCCTCACGTCCCCCCCGTGTCCCCCTCGTGTCCTCTCACGTCCCCCTTGTGTCCCCTCACGTCCCCCCTCGTGTCCCCCTTGTGTCCTCTCACGTCCCCCTCGTGTCCCCCTTGTGTCCTCTCACGTCCCCCTCGTGTCCCCTCACGTCCCCCCGTGTCCCTTCACGTCCCCCCCGTGTCCCCCTTGTGTCCCCTCACGTCCCCCCCGTGTCCCCTCACGTCCCCCTCGTGTCCCTCACGTCCCCCCCGTGTCCCCCTCGTGTCCCCTCATGTCCCTCACGTCCCCCCTCACGTCCCCTCCCTGTCCCCCCGCGTCCCCCCCCGTGTCCCCTCACGTCCCCCACGTCCCCCTCGTGTCCCCTCGTGTCCCTCACGTCCCCCCCGTGTCCCCCTTGTGTCCTCTCACGTCCCCCCGTGTCCCCTCATGTCCCTCACGTCCCCCCTCACGTCCCCCGCGTCCCCCCCACGTCCCCGCCGCGTCCCCCCACGTCCCCGCCGCGTCCCCCCACGTCCCCGCCGCGTCCCCCCACGTCCCTCCACATCCCCCCACGTCCCTCCACATCCCCCCACGTCCCCGCTGCGTCCCCGCTGCGTCCCCCCACGTCCCCGCCGCGTCCCCCCACGTCCCCGCTGCGTCCCCCCACGTCCCCGCTGCGTCCCCCCACGTCCCGCCGCGTCCCCCCACGTCCCTCCACATCCCCACCACGTCCCCGCTGCGTCCCCGCTGCGTCCCCCCACGTCCCCGCCGCGTCCCCCCACGTCCCCGCCGCGTCCCCCCACGTCCCTCCACATCCCCCCACGTCCCCGCCGCGTCCCCCCGCGTCCCCGCCGCGTCCCCCACGTCCCTCCACATCCCCCCACGTCCCCGCCGCGTCCCCCCGCGTCCCCGCCGCGTCCCCCCCACGTCCCTCCACATCCCCCCACGTCCCCCCACGTCCCCGCCGCGTCCCCCCGCGTCCCGCCGCGTCCCCCCGCGTCCCCCCGCGCTCACCGCGGTGCTGAGGAGGAGGAGGAGGAGGCAGGCGCAGCCCTTGATGGCCTCGGCCATGACGACGGCGGTGGTGGGCAGGAAGCGCTCCCCGGGCAGGTGCGCACGTAGCGGATGCTCAGCACCAGCGAGGCGTTCTGCACCACCAGCACACCCCAGCGAGGCGTACTTCACCCGCCGCGACACTGGGGGGGACGGGGGGGGTCACTGGGGACCCCCGGGGCTGCCCCACAGACCCCCACGGACCCCCACGGACCCCCCCCCAGCGAGGCGTTCTGCACCACCAGCACCCCCAGCGAGGCGTACTTCACCCGCCGCGACACTGGGGGGGACGGGGGGGTCACTGGGGACCCACGGGGGCTGCCCCATGGACCCTCCAGACCCACGGGGGCTGCCCCACAACCCCCAGGCACCCCTATGTCCCCCCCAGACCCCCTATAGGCTGCCTGACAGCCCCCTCAGACCCCCTATAGCCCCCCCCCGATCCCCTATAGGCTGCCTGACAGCCCCCCCAGACCCCCTATAGCCCCCCCGATCCCCTACAGGCTGCCTGACAGCCCCCAGACCCCCTATAGCCCCCCCCGATCCCCTACAGGCTGCCTGACAGCTCCCTCAGACCCCCTATAGCCCCCCCCGATCCCCTACAGGCTGCCTGACAGCTTCCTCAGACCCCCTATAGCCCCCCCCGATCCCCTATAGGCTGCCTGACAGCCCCCCAGACCCCCTATAGCCCCCCCGATCCCCTACAGGCTGCCTGACAGCTCCCTCAGACCCCCTATAGCCCCCCCCCGATCCCCTATAGGCTGCCTGACAGCCCCCCAGACCCCCTATAGCCCACCCCGATCCCCTACAGGCTGCCTGACAGCCCCCCAGACCCCCTATAGCCCCCCCCGATCCCCTACAGGCTGCCTGACAGCTCCCTCAGGACCCCCTATAGCCCCCCCCCGATCCCCTATAGGCTGCCTGACAGCCCCCCAGACCCCCTATAGCCCCCCCCAATCCCCTATAGGCCTGCCTGACAGCTCCCTCAGACCCCCTTATAGCCCCCCCCGATCCCCTACAGGCTGCCTGACAGCCCCCCAGACCCCCTATAGCCCCCCCCCGATCCCCTATAGGCTGCCTGACAGCCCCCAGACCCCCTATAGCCCCCCCCGATCCCCTATAGGCTGCCTGACAGCCCCCCAGACCCCCTATAGCCCCCCCCCGATCCCCTATAGGCTGCCTGACAGCCCCCCAGACCCCCTATAGCCCCCCCCGATCCCCTACAGGCTGCCTGACAGCCCCCCCAGGCCCCCTATAGCCCCCCCCGATCCCCTACAGGCTGCCTGACAGCCCCCAAGACCCCCTATAGCCCCCCCGATCCCCTATAGGCTGCCTGACAGCCCCCCAGACCCCCCCTATAGCCCCCCCCGATCCCCTATAGGCTGCCTGACAGCCCCCAAGACCCCCTATAGCCCCCCCCGATCCCCTACAGGCTGCCTGACAAGCTCCTCAGACCCTCTATAACCCCCCAGACCCCCTATAGGCTGCCCAACAGTCCCCCAAGATATTTACAGCCCCCCAGACCCCCAATAGGCTGCTTTATAACCCCCCAAACCCCTATAGGCTTCCCTACAGCCCACCCTCAGCCCTCCAGACCCCCCTAATCTGCCCCAGAGAGCCCCCAAGACCCTCTAGTTGGCTCTGTAGCCCCCTATAGCCCCCTAACCCACCCTATAGCCCCCCCAGACCTCCCTAATCCACCCTCCAGCCCTCCGCAGACCCCCCATAGCCTCCCCAGCCCCCCTTACTGTGCTCTAGAGCCCCCCCCCAGCCCCTCGAGTTGGTTCCACAACCCCCTATAGCTCCGGTACCCCCCCCCCACTGCGCCCCACAGCCCCCCTATAGCCCCCTATAGCTCCCTCTAGCCCCGCCAATCGCCCCGCCCCGGGCCCCCGGTTGCCCCCGGTCCCCCCTCACCTGTCGCCGGTCTCCCCTCACCTGCCGCCGGCCCCGGGTCGCCGCTGCCGCCGCCGCCGCCTCCCACCGCTGCCATGGTGGCAACTGCCCGGCTACGGCGCGGGCACTTCCGCATCCTGTGTCACATCCGCTTCCGGCCACGGAGCGGCGCCGCCCAGAGAGGTGGGAAGGGGCGGAGCATAGAGAGCGAAGGGCGGGGTCTTGGAGGACCTGGGAGGCCTCCGGGGTCACGGAGCCACGGCGCATGCGCGGCGGCCCCGCCTTGCCGCCTTCGCCTGCCGACCAATCAGCGCCGCGCCTCGCGGCCTTCCCGCCCTTTCCAACGGCTCCCTTCCAGCCACGCTCCTCCTCAGGGCGGCCACGCCTCCTTCACCCCGTCCCGCCCCCAATCCCTGCCCTCCTCCTCCCAATCCCCGCCCTTCTCTCACCCACGCCCAATCCCCGCTCTCCTCTCACAGACCCCCCCCTCCAATCCCCTTCCTTCTCCTCCCAATCCCCGCCCTCCTCCTCCACGCCCTGCCCAATCCCCGCTCTCCTCCCACCCACTTCCCAATCCCCCGCCCTCCTTCTCCCACCCCCTGCCCAATCCCCGCTCTCCTCCCACCCCCCTGCCAATCCCCCGCTCTCCTCTCAAAACGCCCAATCCCCGCTCTCCTCCCACCCACCGCCCAATCCCCGCCCGCCTCCTCCCAATCCCCGCCCTCCTCCTCCCCCACCCAATCCCCGCCCTCCTCCTCCTCCCACCCACCTCCCAATCCCCTCTCGCCCCGTCGGCCGCGCCCTCCCCCCACCCCCTCTACCCAATCCCCCACCCTCCTCCACTTTCCCGCCCAACCCCTTCCCCTCCAATCGCGAGCGGCCACGCCCCCTCCGCCTCAGCGCGGCCACGCCCCCCGCCCGCCTCGGCCGGGCGCAGACCCAAGATGGCGGCGCCGTCGGGTTCCCCCGCGGCGGGTCCCGGCGGGTACCGGCCCTTCGAGCCGGCGGCGCTGGGGCTGGACCCGGGCTGGCGGCTCACGGGCTTCGGGGAGCTGCGGGGCTGAGGCTGCAAAGTCCCGCAGGAGACGCTGCTCCGGCTCCTGGCGGGACTCGGCTCTCCCAGACCCGGCGGCGGCGGCGGCGGCGGCGGTGGGGGGGGGGGAAGGGCCGCAACCGGAGAGCGGCGGCGGGGCCCCATCGCTGGGTGAGGCGGGACGCGGGGCTCGGGGGGGAGCGGGGGGGGGGGGCACAAAGGGGGTCCCCTCCCCCCCCCTTCACACCCCTCCCCCCCCCCTTCACACCCCTCCCCCCCCTTCACACCCCTCCCCCCCCCTTCACACCCCTCCCCCCCCCTTCACACCCCTCCCCCCCCTCACACCCCTCCCCCCCCAGGCATCGGGCTGGACTCTTGCGTCATCCCCCTGCGTCACGGCGGCCTCTCCTTGGTACAAACCACCGATTTTTTCTACCCGTTGGTGGAGGATCCCTACATGATGGTAACGGCCCAGCTCCCCCCACCCCGGGGACCCCGGGACCATTTGGGACCCCCAAATCCCACCCTGGGGACCCCAAATCACCCTGGGACGCCTCCAGTCCCCTCTTGGAACCCCCAAATCCCACCCTGGGGAACCCAAATCACCCTGGGACACCCCCAGTCCCCCTCTTGGGACCCCCAAATCCCACCCTGGGGACCCCAAATCACCCTGGGACGCCCCCAGTCCCCTCTTGGAACCCCCAAATTCCACCCTGGGACCCCAAATCACCCTGGGGCTCCCCTGTCCGCTCTTAGGACCCCCAAATCCCACCCTGGGGACCCCAAATCACCCTGGGACGCCCCAGGCCCCTCTTGGAACCCCCCAAATCCCACCCTGAGGACCCCAAATCACCCTGGGACGCCCCCAGTCCCCTCTTGGAACCACCAAATCCCACCCTGGGGACCCCAAATCACCCTGGGACGCCCCCCAGGCCCCTCTTGGAACCCCCAAATCCCACCCTGAGGACCCCAAATCACCCTGGGACGCCCCCAGTCCCCCTCTTGGAACCCCCAAATCCCACCCTGAGGACCCCAAATCACCCTGGGGCTCCCCTGTCCGCTCTTAGGACCCCCAAAACCCACCCTGGGGACCCCAAATCACCCTGGGACGCCCCCCAGGCCCCTCTTGGAACCCCCAAATCCCACCCTGAGGACCCCAAATCACCCTGGACGCCCCCAGTCCCCTCTTGGAACCCCCAAATCCCACCCTGAGGACCCCAAATCACCCTGGGACGCCCCCAGTCCCCTCTTGGAACCCCAAAATCCCACCCTGGGGACCCCAAATCACCCTGGGACGCTCCCATCTTGGCACCCCAAATCCCATCCTGGGGACCCCAAATCACACCCTGGGACGCCCCCAGTCCCCTCTTGGGACCCCCCAAATCCCACCCTGGGGACCCCAAATCACCCTGGGACGTTCCCAGTCTCCTCTTCGGACTCCAAATCCCACCCTGGGGACCCCCAAATTCCACCCTGGGGCTCCCCTGTCCGCTCTTGGGACCCCAAAATCCCACCCTGGGGACCCCAAATCACCCTGGGACGCCCCCAGTCCCCTCTTGGGACCCCCAAATCCCCTCGGTGCCCCCAGATCCCCACCCTGGGGACCCCCAAAATCCCACCCTGGGGACCCCGGATCCCCTCAGGGCCCCCCAGTCCTTTCCTGGGGACCCCAAATTCTTTTCCTGGGTTCCCTAAATCCCATCTGCAGACCTCCAGCCCCACTTTGGGACCCCAAATCCCCTCGGGGCCCCCAAATCCCCACTTTGGGACCCCAAATCCCCTCGGGGCCCCCCAAATCCCCACTTTGGGACCCCAAATCCCCTCGGGGCCACCCCAGATCCTACCCTGGGGACCTCAAACCTCCACCTTGGGCCCCACCAAATCCCCTCGGGGCCCCCCCAGATCCCACTTTGGGCCCCCAAATCCCCTCGGGGACCCCCCAGATCCCTCAGGGCCCCCAGTCCTTTCCTGGGCCCCCCAGATTCCTTTCCTGGGTTCCCTAAATCCCATCTGCAGACCTTTAGCCCCACTTTGGGCCCCTAAATCCCCACTTTGGGCCCCCAAATCCCCTCAGGCCACCCCAGATCCTACCCTGGGGACCTCAAATCCCCACCTTGGGACCCCAGATGCCCTCGGGGACCCCCCACATCCCACCCTGGGGACCCCAAATCCCCTCGGGGCCCCCCCAAATCCCCCACTTTGGGACCCCAAATCCCCTCGGGGACCCCTCAAATCCCCTCAGGGACCCCCCAAACCCCCCCCCGCCCCCCAATCTTCCCAGGGCCGCATCGCCTGCGCCAACGTGCTGAGCGACCTGTACGCGATGGGCATCACCGAGTGCGACAACATGCTGATGCTGCTCAGCGTCAGCCAGAAGATGACGGAGGAGGTGCCGTTCTTGGGGGGTGGGGGTGGGCCGGGGAGGGGCGCAGAGGGGGCGCTGGGGGTGGGGTTCAGGGTGTGACCCCCCCAAAACCTGAATAAAACCCCTTTTATTTCTCCAGGAGCGGGAAAAAATCATGCCGCTGATCGTGAAGGGCTTCCGGGACGCGGCGGAGGACGGGGGGACGTCGGTGACGGGGGGACAGACGGTGGGTGAACCCCTGGGTGATCGTGGGGGGCGTCGCCACTGTCGTTTGTCAACCTAACGAGTTCTTATGTAAGCGGGGCGGGGCTGCGGGGGGCGGGGCTTCGGGTGGGGCGGGGTCAGGGCGGGGCTCACCCCTTCTTTTTTTGTGTCCCCAGGCCCGACAGCGCCGTCCCCGGGGACGTCCTCGTCCTCACCAAGCCCTTGGGGACGCAGGTGGCCGTCAGCGCGCACCAGTGGCTGGACAACGTGAGTCTGGGGGGGCAGGGGCGCCACAGGGGCACCCAAAAAGGGGCCGGGAGCCACCCCGGTGTCCCCAGGGGCACCCAAATGGGGCCAGGGGCCACCCTGGGGGACCCAAAATGGGGCCGGGGGCACCCCGGTGTCCCTCTGGAGGACCCAAAATGGGGCCGGGAGCCACCCCAGTGTCCCCAGGGGCACCCAAATGGGGCCAGGGGCCACCCTGGGGGACCCAAAATGGGGCCGGGGGCACCCCGGTGTCCTCTGGAGGACCCAAAATGGGGCCGGGAGCCACCCCAGTGTCCCCAGGGGCACCCAAATGGGGCCAGGGGCCACCCTGGGGGACCCAAAATGGGGCCGGGGGCACCCCGGTGTCCTCTGGAAGGACCCAAAATGGGGCCGGGAGCCACCCCAGTGTCCCCAGGGGCACCCAAATGGGGCCGGGGGCCACCCTGGTGTTGCCAGCGGCACCCAAATGGGACCAAAAGCCACCCTTGATGTCCCCCGAGGCGGGGAGGGGAGCCAACGTGGGGTCCCTAAGCCACTTTTGATGTCCCCAAGGAGACAAGAGCCACAACTGGGGGGTCCCTGAGGGGTCCCAGATGTCCCCAAGGGGACCCAGAGCCAGCACGGGGGGTCCCTGAGGGGTCCCAGATGTCCCCAAGGGGACCCAGAGCCAGCACGGGGGGTCCCTAAGCCACCCTGGCCACCCCCGAGCTCCCCAATGGAGGTTCCACCCCTCCCTCCCCCCCCCCCACCCGAAACCCACATCATCCCGTCCCTGTCCCGGGCCATGACGTCACCCACGACGTCATCGGCGCCGCCTTCCCCGCAGCCGGAGCGCTGGAACAAGATCAAGCTGGTGGTGACGCGGGAGGAGGTGGAGCTGGCCTACCAGGAGGCCATGTTCAGCATGGCCATGCTCAACCGCACCGGTGCGTCCCTCCTCATCCTCACCCTCGGGGCGGCGGTTTCGGGGCGCCCCATCCTCAGCAGAGCGGCGGTTTCGGGGCGCCCCCCCTCGGCGCGGCGGCGGTTTCAGGGCCCCCTCACCCTCAGTGCAGCGGCGGTTTCAGGGCCCCTCACCCTCGGCGCGGCGGCGGTTTCGGGGCACCCCACCCTCAGCAGAGCGGCGGTTTCGGGGCACCCCCCTCGGCGCGGCGGCGGTTTCGGGGCACCCCACCCTCAGCAGAGCGGCGGTTTCGGGGCACCCCACCCTCGGCGCGGCGGCGGTTTCGGGGGCGCTGACGCCTCTCCCGCAGCCGCCGGCTGATGCGCGCTTTCGGGGCGCACGCGGCCACCGACGTGACGGGCCTTCGGCATCGTGGGGCACGCGCGGGCGCTGGCGGCGCAGCAGCGGCACGAGGTGGCCTTCGTCATCCACAACCTGCCCGTCATCGCCAAGATGGCCGCCGTCAGCAAGGCCTGCGGCGCCCGCTTCGGGCTGCTGCAGGGCACCGCGCCCGAGACCTCGGGTACGGGGTGGGGGGCTGGGGGGGCCTGGGGGGGGCTGGGGTCCTTCATCGTCCTCGGAGAGGGGAGGGAGGCCGGGGAAGGGGGGTGGGAGAGGGCTGGGGGGGGCTGGGGTCCTCCATCATCCTCAGAGGGGGGAGGGAGGCTGGGAGGAGGGGGGTGGGAGGGGCTGGGGTCCTTCATCATCCTCGGAGAGGGGTGGAGGGGGCTGGGGGGGGGCTGGGGTCCTTCATCATCCTCGGAGAGGGGAGGGAGGCTGGAGAAGGGGGGCGTTGGGGGCATCTTCCCTAACTTAGGGGGGGTCCTGGGGGGGGTCTCCCCTAATTGGGGGGGTGGGGGGGATTCGGGGTCCCCACGTGGGCTTTTGAAGCCCCCCAACCCCTGTTTAGGGTCTGAACCTCCTCAAACCCCCCCAGAAGCCCCCTCCCCACCCCAAACAGAGGCCCCTATTTTTCAGGGTGCCCTAGTTTTGGGGTCCCCCGATGCACGAGCCCCCCAAAAGTGGCGAGCCCCCCCCAAACCCCCCATATATCGGGTATAAAATCCCCCCTAAACCCCCATTTCCACCCCCTAGACCCCACTTTCCACCCCCAAACCCCCCCAGAAGCCCCCTCCCCACCCAAACAGAGCCCCCTGTTTTTCAGGGTGCCCTAGTTTTGGGGTCCCCCGATGCACGAGCCCCCCAAAAAGTGGCGAGCCCCCCCCAAACCCCCATATATCGGGTATAAATCCCCCCTAAACCCCCATTTCACCCCCTAGACCCCACTTTCCACCCCCAAACCCCCCAGAAGCCCCCTCCCCACCCAAAACAGAGCCCCCTGTTTTTCAGGGTGCCCTAGTTTTGGGGTCCCCCGATGCACGAGCCCCCCAAAAGTGGCGAGACCCCCCCAACCCCCCATATATCGGGTATAAATCCCCCCTAAACCCCCATTTCACCCCCTAGACCCCCCCTTTCCACCCCCAAACCCCCCCAGAAGCCCCCTCCCCACTCCAAAACACACACCCTATTTTCAGGGTGCCCTAGTTTTGGGGTCCCCCGATGCACGAGCCCCCCCCAAACCCCCCATATATGGGGTATAAATCCCCCGTAAGCCCCCATTTCCACCCCCTAGCCCCCCGTTTCACCCCCAAAACCCCCCGTTTCCCCCCCCCCGCGGTTCCGGGGCGCCCCTGACGCCCCCTCCCCGCCCGCAGGGGGGCTGCTGATCTGCCTGCCGCGGGAGCAGGCGGCGCGGTTCTGCGCCGAGCTCAAGGCGCCCGGCCGGGGCGAGGGGCACCAGGCCTGGATCATCGGCATCGTGGAGAAGGGACCCCGCGGTGCCCGCGTCATCGACAAGCCCCGCCTCATCGAGGTGACCCCCCGCGGCGCCCCCGCGCCCCCCGACAGCCCCGGCACCCCCCCCGCCCGACGGCACCCCGCTGCGCCCCTTCTAAATCGGGGAGACCCCCCCCCCCACCCACCCCTTTTTTGCACCCCCGACATCAACGAGCAGCCGCCAAAGCCATCCTCAAACCACCCCAAAATCAACCCACCCCCCCACCACCACCCCCCCCCCACAAAAAAACATGAAGCCCCCCCCAAAAGCTGGCGGGGAGGGGCTGAAGACCCCCCCTCCCCCTTCAGTGGGGTGGGGGGGGGGGGAGTTGGGGGGCAGGCGCTTGATTTTGGGGAGAACAAAGGGGGGCTCCCCCCCCCCCCCTGTAAAAAAATAACCCAATAATTAATTAAAGAGCAAATCGGAATGATTTTCCCCGCGGGCGCCCACGGGGTTTTAATGTAAAATAGAAACAAGCCCCCCCCCCCAGATAATAAGTAGGGGTGCCCCCCCTCGGTTTGGGGGGGTCGCTAGGTTTGGGGCACCCCCCCCGAAGGGGTTTGGGGGGGGTTTTGGGGGTGCCCCCCCCCCTTTTATTTGATGCAGTCCATGACGTGGATCTGGAGCGTGTCCATGTCGGGGGCCTTGTACTGGCACTTGGGGCAGCAAAGGTCGGGCTGTTCTCGGGGGGGGGGCGCAGGGGGGCCGGGAGCCCCCCAAAACCTGCGGGGGGGGGGGGGCACCACACCGTCACACCCCCTCATCCCCCAAGAGGGGGGTTTGGGGGGGGGTCCCAGGCTCTCCCCCCCGATACGCACCCCGCCGCCGGCGGCCGCTGCTCCGAGTGGCGGTTCCTCATCTCCTCCATGCGGACCCTGGGGTGGGGGGGGGTGGGGGGGCGTTTTGGGGGGCGGGGTGGGGTGGGGGGGGGGCGCAGACAGAGTTAGGGGGGGCCCTGGGTGGGTTTGGGGAGGGGTGTGAGGGGATTCGGGGAGATTTGGGGGAGTTTAGGGTGAGTTGGGAGGGCGAGGAGGGAGCTGGGGGGTTTCGGGGTGCGGGGGGGGAGTTTTGGGGGTGCAGGGGGGAGTTTGGGGTTGCAGGGAGAATTTTTGGGGTGCAGGGGGGAGTTTTGGGGTGCAGGGGGGAGTTTGGGGGTGCAAGGGGTGTCGGGGGGTCTCAGGTAGATTTGGGTGGGTTTAGGGTACGTTTGGCAGGGCTGGGGCTGAGGGAGTGACGGGGGGGCATCGATGGGGCGCACAGGGATTGGGGGGGCAGGTTTCAGGGTGCCCTTTGGGGGGGGGGGGCAGGTCTTGGGGTGCCCCGGGGGGGGGCGGGGGCCCGATCTCGGGGTTGTCAGGTCTTGGGGCAGGGGGTGTCAGGTCTCAGTGGGGGTCCAGTCTTGGAGCGGTGGGGGGTGTCAGGGTGCTGGGGGGGGGGTGTCAGGTCTTGGGGTGCCCCTGGGGGTGTCAGGTGTCAGAGTGCTGGGGGGGGCGGGGGGGTCTGGTCTCGGAGGGGGGGGTCAGATCTTGGGGTGCCCCTGGGTGGGGTGTCCAGTCCTTGGGTCACGGGGGGGTCCAGTCTTGGGGTGCTGAGGGGTGGGGGGGGGGTGGTGTCAGGGTGCCCCTTGGGTGGGGGGGTGAGGTGTGAAGTCTCCGGGGGTGCCAGTGGGCGGGGGTATCAGGGGTCAGGGTGCTGGTGGGGGGAGCAGGGCCCGGCTGGGGGGCGGGGCCCGGCTGGGGGGCGGGGCCCGGCTGGGGGCGGGGCCGGGGGGCGGGGCCCGCCACCTGGCGGCGCTCTCGGCGTCCACGCCGCAGCTGCAGCTGGGCCAGCGCCTCCTGCAGGGCCTCGCGCTGCGCGTGCAGCTGCTCCCGCGCCGCCCGCTCCGCCTCGAAGTCCGCCTTGTAGATGTCGGCCTGGGGGCGGGGCCAGAGGGGTGGGGGCGGGGCCCGGGGGGGGCGGGGCCCAGAGGGGGTTCGGTGGGACCGGGGGGGGTGTAGGGGCCCAGATAGGGGTCGGGGGGGACCAGGGCCCGGGGGGGGGGGCGGGTGGGACCCAGACAGGGCTTAGGGGGGTCAGGGGGCCAGGGTTCAGAGGGGGGATTGGGGGGGGGGGGGGGGGGGGCGGGGCCCCAGACAGTGGGTCAGCGGGATGAGGCCAGGGCCAGAGGGGGTCCGGCCTGGCCCGGGGCGCGCGGGCCCGGGGGAAGTGAGGCAGCCTCGGGGGGGGTCTACAGGGGCTGGGGTTGGGGCCCTGGGGTAGGGGTTCGCCCGGAATTGGGGGGGGGGGGTGTGAGGCCCAAGGGGTGCTGGCTGGTATTGGGGGCTGGGGCCTGAGGCGGGGGGGGCGGGGGCCCAGACGGGGGTCCGGCCCGGGGGGGCGGGGCCCCGCGGGGAGGGGGCGGGGCGGCGCACCTGCGCGCGCAGCACGGGGATGTCTCGAGCGCGGCGCGGTGCAGCTCGGCCTCGCCCTTGAGCTTGTCGATGAGCTCCTGCTTGGCCGCCAGCGCCTCCTCGGCCTGCTGCAGCTGCGCGCGCGCCTCCTCCAGCTGCCGCCGCGCGCCCTGCCGGCCCCGCCCCCGCGCACGGTCACGTGGGGGGGAGCCCCGCCCCGGCGCACCGTCACGTGGGGGGAGCCCCGCCCCGGCGCACCGAGCCCCGCCCCCGCGCACCGTCACGGTGGGGTGGGGGGAGCCGCAGCCCCGCAGCACAGGCACCAGGACCCCCCCCAGCGTCCCCAGTCCAGACCCAGCCCCCGTCCCAGCGCCCCCCCAGACCCCCCCCCCAGCGCCCTCAGCCTGGATCCAGCACCCCCCCAGCCCCCCCCAGCACCCCCTAGCGCCCCCCAAGCCCCCTCCCAGCGTCCCCAGTCCAGACCCAGCGCCCCCACCAGCGCCCCCAGCCCAGACCCAGCCGCTTCCCAGTGTCCCCTACCCACCCCCGACCCCCCCCATGGCGCCCCCAGCCCCCTCCCAGCACCCCCAGCGCCCCCCCCCCGCGTCCCAGTCCAGACCCAGCCCCCCCACCAGCGCCCCCGGCACCCCCAGCCCGCCCCCACTCCAGCAGCCCCCTGGCACCCCCAGCGCCCTCCCAGTGCCCCCAGCCCAGACCCAGCCCCTCCTGGCACCCCCAGCCGCCCCCCAGCCCCCCCCCCCCCCGGTGCCCCCAGCCTGGACCGAGTGCCCCCCCCAGCCCCCTCAGCCCCCCCAATCCCCCCCCTGGCGCCCCCAGCCCGGACCCAGTGCCCCCCCAGCCCCCTCCCAGCGCCCCCAGCCCCCCCCCAAGCCCCCCCCCCCCGGCGCCCCCAGCCCCACCTGGCTGCGCTTGTCGCCCTCGAGGCTGGCCTTGATGTGGGCGTCGTACTCCTGGAAGAGGTGGTGATACGCGACCTGCAGCTGCACCAGCTTGCGCCTGCGCGGGGCGGGGGGCCGGGGGTCAGCAGGGGGCCGGGGGGGCGGTTCAGCTGGGGCTGGGGGCCGGGGGGCGGGGGTCCCCCCGCTCCCCCCACTCACTTCTCCTCGGTGGCGCCCTGGCGCTCCACCCGCAGGGCCCCCTCCAGGTTCTGCACCTGCAGCCGCAGCTGGTCCAGCTGGAGGCTGGTCCCGGCCGCCGCCTCCTCCAGCACCCGGCACCGCTCGGCGGCCGCCTGCGCCCTGGCGGCACCCGGCACCCCGTCACCCCCCGGGACCCACCCCCGGGACCCTCCCATGGCACCCCACGGCACCCCCCCGCAGCACCCAGCACCCACCCGCGCACCCCGGCACCGCTTGGCGGCTGCCTGCGCCCTGGCAGCACCCGGCACCCCGGCACCCCCTGGCACCCACCCGTGGGACCCCCCCGCGGCACCCCGGCACCCCCCGGGACCCCCCCATGGCACCTGTGTCATCCCCTGGTGGCCCCCCTGCAATGGGCTGACACCCCCCCCCCCCGCCCAAGGCGATGGGGTGGGGGGTGACAGGACCCCCAGGAGCCCCCCAGGGAGGGTGACAGGACCCTCGGGACCCCAGGGAGGGTGATGGGACCCCCCAGCAGCCCCCCCGGGGAGGGTGATGGGACCCCCGGGGAGGGTGACGGGACCCCCAGGAGCCCCCCAGGAGGGTGTTGGGACCCCCCAGGAG
>NW_027441175.1:0-50876 GCF_949628215.1 Phalacrocorax aristotelis | reverse complement strand
GTGCCGCGGAAGAACCGGGCCGGAAACGGCGTGCCGCGGAAAAACCGGGCCGGATCCAGCCTCCGAAACGGCGTGCCGCGGAAAAACCGGGCCGGATCCGGCCTCCGAAACGGCGTGCCGCGGAAAAACCGGGGCCGGATCCGGCCTCCGAAACGGCGTGCCGCGGAAAAACGGGGCCGGATCCGGCCTCCGAAACGGCGTGCCGCGGAAAAAACCGGGCCGGATCCGGCCTCCGAAACGGCGTGCCGCGGAAAAACCGGGCCGGAAACGGCGTGCCGCGGAAAAACCGGGCCAGAAACGGCCTCCAAAACGGCGTGCCGCGGAAAAACCGGGCCGGATCCGGCCTCCGAAACGGCGTGCCGCGGAAAAACCGGGCCGGATCCGGCCTCCGAAACGGCGTGCCGCGGAAAAACCGGGCCGGAAACGGCGTGCCGCGGAAAAACTGGGCCGGATCCGGCCTCCGAAACGGCGTGCCGCGGAAAAACCGGGCCGGAAACGGCGTGCCGCGGAAAGACCGGGCCGGATTCGGCCTCCGAAACGGCGTGCCGCGGAAAAACCGGGCCGGATCCGGCCTCCGAAACGGCGTGCCGCGGAAAAACCGGGCCGGAAACGGCGTGCCGCGGAAAAACCGGGCCGGATCCGGCCTCCGAAACGGCGTGCCGCGGAAAAACCGGGCCGGATCCGGCCTCCGAAACGGCGTGCCGCGGAAAAAACCGGGCCGGATCCGGCCTCCGAAACGGCGTGCCGCGGAAAAACCGGGCCGGATCCGGCCTCCGAAACGGCGTGCCGCGGAAAAACCGGGCCGGATCCGGCCTCCGAAACGGCGTGCCGTGGAAAAACCGGGCCGGAAACGGCGTGCCGCGGAAAAACCGGGCCGGAAACGGCGTGCCGCGGAAAAACGGGGCCGGATCCGGCCTCCGAAACGGCGTGCCGCGGAAAAACCGGGCCGGATCCGGCCTCCGAAACGGCGCGCCGCGGAAAAACCGGGCCGGAAACGGCCTCCGAAACGGCGTGCCGCGGAAAAACCGGGCCGGAAACGGCGTGCCGCGGAAAAACCGGGCCGGATCCGGCCTCCGAAACGGCGTGCCGCGGAAAAACCGGGCCGGATCCGGCCTCCGAAACGGCGTGCCGCGGAAGAACCGGGCCGGATCCGGCCTCCGAAACGGCGTGCCGCGGAAAAACCGGCCCGGATCCGGCCTCCGAAACGGCGTGCCGCGGAAAAACCGGGCCGGAAACGGCGTGCCGCGGAAAAACCGGGCCGGATCCGGCCTCCGAAACAGCGTGCCGCGGAAAAACCGGGCCGGAAACGGCGTGCCGCGGAAAAACCGGGCCGGATCCGGCCTCCGAAACGGCGTGCCGCGGAAAAACCGGGCCGGATCCGGCCTCCGAAACGGCGTGCCGCGGAAAAATCGGGCCGGAAACGGCGTGCCGCGGAAAAACCGGGCCGGATCCGGCCTCCGAAACGGCGTGCTGCGGAAAAACCGGGCCGGATCCGGCCTCCAAAACGGCGTGCCACGGAAAAACCGGGCCGGATCCGGCCTCCGAAACGGCGTGCGGCGGAAAAAACCGGCCTGGATCCGGGCCGGAAACAGCGGGCCGCGGAAAAACTGGGCTGGATCCGGCCTCCGAAAAGGCGTTGCCGCGGAAAAACCGGGCCGGAAACGGCGTGCCGCGGAAAAACCGGGCCGGATCCGGCCTCCGAAACGGCGTGCCGCGGAAAAACCTGGCCGGATCCGGCCTCTGAAACGGCGTGCCGCGGAAAAAACCGGGCCGGAAACGGCCTCCGAAACGGCGTGCCGCGGAAAAACCGGGCCGGATCCGGCCTCCGAAACGGCGTGCCGCTGAAAAACCGGGCCGGAAACGGCGTGCCGCGGAAAAACTGGCCGGATCCGGCCTCAGAAACGGCGTGCCGCGGAAAAACCGGGCCGGATCCGGCCTGCGAAACGGCGTGCCGCGGAAAAACCGGGCCGGATCCGGCCTCCCGAAACGGCGTGCCGCGGAAAAACCGGGCCGGATCCAGCCTCCGAAACGGCGTGCCGCGGAAAAACCGGGCCGGAAACGGCGTGCCGCGGAAAAACCGGGCCGGGTCCGGCCTCCGAAACGGCGTGCCGCGGAAAAACCGGGCCGGAAACGGCGTGCCGCGGAAAAACCGGGCCGGATCCGGCCTCCGAAACGGCGTGCCGCGGAAAAACCGGGCCGGAAATGGCGTGCCGCGGAAAAAACCGGGCCGGATCCGGCCTCCGAAACGGCATGCCACGGAAAAACGGGGCCGGATCCGGCCTCCGAAACGGCGTGCCACGGAAAAACCGGGCCAGATCCGGCCTCCGAAACGGCGTGCCGCGGAAAAACCGGGCCGCATCCGGCCTCCGAAACGGCGTGCCGCGGAAAAACCGGGCCGGATCCGGCCTCCGAAACGGCGTGCCGCGGAAAAACCGGGCCGGAAACGGCGTGCCGCGGAAAAACCGGGCCGGATCCGGCCTCCGAAACGGCGTGCCGCGGAAAAACCGGGCCGGATCCGGCCTCCGAAACGGCGTGCCGCGGAAAAACCGGGCCGGATCCGGCCTCCGAAACGGCGTGCCGCGGAAAAACCGGGCCGGATACGGCGTGCCGCGGAAAAACCGGGCCGGATCCGGCCTCCGAAACGGCGTGCGGCGGAAAAACCGGGCCGGATCCGGCCTCCGAAAAGGCGTGCCGCGGAAAAACCGGGCCGGATCCGGCCTCCGAAACGGCGTGCCGCGGAAAAACCGGGCCGGATCCGGCCTCCGAAACGGCGTGCGGCGGAAAAACCGGGCCGGATCCGGCCTCCGAAACGGCGTGCCGCGGAAAAACCGGGCCGGAAACGGCGTGCCGCGGAAAAACCGGGCCGGATCCGGCCTCCGAAACGGCGTGCCGCGGAAAAACCGGGCCGGATCCGGCCTCCGAAACGGCGTGCCGCGGAAAAACCGGGCCGGATCCGGCCTCCGAAAGGGCGTGCCGCGGAAAAACCGGGCCGGATCCGGCCTCCGAAACGGCGTGCCGCGGAAGAACCGGGCCGGAAACGGCCTCCGAAACGGCGTGCCGCGGAAAAACCGGGCCGGATCCGGCCTCCGAAACGGCGTGCCGCGGAAAAACCGGGCTGGAAACGGCGTGCCGCGGAAAAACCGGGCCGGATCCGGCCTCCGAAACGGCGTGCCGCGGAAAAACCGGGCCGGAAACGGCGTGCCGCGGAAAAACCGGGCCGGATATGGCCTCCGAAACGGCGTGCCGCCGAAAAACCGGGCCGGATCCGGCCTCCGAAACGGCGTGCCGCGGAAAAACCGGGCTGGAAACGGCGTGCCGCGGAAAAACCGGGCCAGAAACGGCCTCCGAAACAGCGTGCCGCGGAAAAACCGGGCCGGATCCGGCCTCCGAAACGGCGTGCCGCGGAAACACCGGGCCAGAAACGGCGTGCGGCGGAAAAACCAGGCCGGATCCGGCCTCCGAAACGGCGTGCCGCGCAAAAACCGGGCCGGAAACGGCGTGCCGCGGAAAAACCGGGCCGGATCCGGCCTCCGAAACGGCGTGCCGCGGAAAAAGCGGGCCGGAAACGGCGTGCCGCGGAAAAAGCGGGCCGGATCCGGCCTCCGAAACGGCGTGCCGCGGAAAAACCGGGCCGGAAACGGCGTGCCGCGGAAAAACCGGGCCGGATCCGGCCTCCGAAACGGCGTGCCGCGGAAAAACCGGGCCGGATCCGGCCTCCGAAACGGCGTGCCGCGGAAAAAACCGGGCTGGAAACGGCGTGCCGCGGAAAAAACCGGGCCGGATCCGGCCTCCGAAACGGCGTGCCGCGGAAAAACCGGGCCGGATCCGGCCTCCGAAACGGCGTGCCGCGGAAAAACCGGGCCGGATCCGGCCTCCGAAACGGCGTGCCGCGGAAAAACCGGGCCGGATCCGGCCTGCCGCGGAAAAACCGGGCCGGATCCGGCCTCCGAAACAGCATGCCGCGGAAAAACCGGGCCGCAAACGGCGTGCCGCGGAAAAACTGGGCCGGATCCGGCCTCCGAAACGGCATGCCGCGGAAAAACCGGGCCGGATCCGGCCTCCGAAACGGCGTGCGGCGGAAAAACTGGGGCGGATCCGGCCTCTGAAACGGCGTGCCGTGGAAAAACCGGGCCGGATCCGGCCTCCGAAACGGCGTGCGGCGGAAAAACCGGGCCGGATCCGGCCTCCGAAACGGCGTGCCGCGGAAAAACCGGGCCGGATCCGGCCTCCGAAACGGCGTGCCGCTGAAAAACCGGGCCGGAAACGGCGTGCCGCGGAAAAACCGGGCCGGATCCGGCCTCCGAAACGGCGTGCCGCGGAAAAACCGGGCCGGATCCGGCCTCCGAAACGGCGTGCCGTGGAAAAACCGGCCCGGATCCGGCCTCCGAAACGGCGTGCCGCGGAAAAACCGGGCCGGATCCGGCCTCCGAAACGGCGTGCCGCGGAAAAACCGGGCCGGATCCGGCCTCCGAAACGGCGTGCCGCGGAAAAACCGGGCCGGAACCAGCGGGCCGCGGAAAAACCGGGCCGGATCCGGCCTCCGAAACGGCGTGCCGCGGAAAAACCGGGCCGGAAACGGCCTCCGAAACGGCGTGCCGCGGAAAAACCGGGCCGGATCCGGCCTCCGAAACATCGTGCCGCGGAAAAACCGGGCCGGAAACGGCGTGCCGCGGAAAAACCGGGCCGGATCCGGCCTCCGAAACGGCGTGCCGCGGAAAAAGCGGGCCGGAAACGGCGTGCCGCGGAAAAACCGGGCCGGATCCAGCCTCCGAAACGGCGTGCTGCGGAAAAACCGGGCCGGAAACGGCCTCCGAAACGGCGTGCCGCGGAAAAACCGGGCCGGATCCGGCCTCCGAAACGGCGTGCCGCGGAAAAACCGGGCTGGAAACGGCGTGCCGCGGAAAAACCGGGCCAGAAACGGCCTCCGAAACGGCGTGCCGCGGAAAAACCGGGCCGGATCCGGCCTCCGAAACGGCGTGCCGCGGAAAAACCGGGCCGGATCCGGCCTCCGAAACGGCGTGCCGCGGAAAAACCGGGCCGGATCCGGCCTGCCGCGGAAAAAACCGGGCCGGATCCGGCCTCCGAAACGGCGTGCCGCGGAAAAACCGGGCCAGAAACGGCGTGCCGCGGAAAAACCGGGCCGGATCCGGCCTCCGAAACGGCGTGCCGCGGAAAAACCGGGCCGGATCCGGCCTCCGAAACGGCGTGCCGCGGAAAAACCGGGCCGGATCCGGCCTCCGAAGCGGCGTGCCGCGGAAAAATCGGGCCTCCGAAACGGCGTGCCGCGGAAAAACCGGGCCGGATCCGGCCTCCGAAAGGTCGTGCCGCGGAAAAACCGGGCCGGAAACGGCGTGCCGCGGAAAAACCGGGCCGGATCCGGCCTCCGAAACAGCGTGCCGCGGAAAAACCAGGCCAGATCCGGCCTCCGAAACGGCGTGCCGCGGAAAAACCGGGCCGGATCCGGCCTCCGAAACGGCGTGCCGCGGAAAAACCGGGCCGGGTCCGGCCTGCCGCGGAAAAACCGGGCCGGATCCGGCCTCCGAAACGGCGTGCCGCGGAAAAACCGGGCCGGAAACGGCGTGCCGCGGAAAAACCGGGCCGGATCCGGCCTCCGAAACGGCGTGCCGCGGAAAAACCGGGCCGGATCCGGCCTCCGAAACGGCGTGCCGCGGAAAAATCGGGCCTCCGAAACGGCGTGCCGCGGAAAAACCGGGCCGGATCCGGCCTCCGAAAGGGCGTGCCGCGGAAAAACCGGGCCGGATCCGGCGTGCCGCGGAAAAACCGGGCCGGATCCGGCCTCCGAAACGGCGTGCCACGGAAAAACTGGGCCGGATCCGGCCTCCGAAACGGCGTGCCGCGGAAAAACCAGGCCAGATCCGGCCTCCGAAACGGCGTGCCGCGGAAAAACCGGGCCGGATCCGGCCTCCGAAACGGCGTGCCGCGGAAAAACCCGGCCGGATCCGGCCTCCGAAACGCCGTGCCGCGGAAAAACCGGGCCGGATCCGGCCTCCGAAACGGCGTGCCGCGGAAAAACCGGGCCGGATCCGGCCTCCGGAACGGCGTGCCGTGGAAAAACCGGGCCGGAAACGGCCTCCGAAACGGCGTGCCGCGGAAAAACCGGGCCGGATCCGGCCTCCGAAACGGCGTGCCGCGGAAAAACCGGGCCGGATCCGGCCTCCGAAACGGCGTGCCGCGGAAGAACCGGGCCGGAAACGGCCTCCGAAACGGCGTGCCGCGGAAAAACCGGGCCGGATCCGGCCTCCGAAACGGCGTGCCGCGGAAAAACCGGGCTGGAAACGGCGTTCCGCGGAAAAACCGGGCCGGATCCAGCCTCCGAAACGGCGTGCCGCGGAAAAACCGGGCCGGAAACGGCGTGCCGCGGAAAAACCGGGCCGGATCCGGCCTCCGAAACGGCGTGCCGCGGAAAAACCGGGCCGGATCCGGCCTCCGAAACGGCGTGCCGCGGAAAAACCGGGCTGGAAACGGCGTGCCGCGGAAAAACCGGGCCAGAAACGGCCTCCGAAACAGCGTGCCGCGGAAAAACCGGGCCAGATCCGGCCTCCGAAACGGCGTGCCGCGGAAACACCGGGCCGGAAACGGCGTGCGGCGGAAAAAACCGGGCCGGATCCGGCCTCCGAAACGGCATGCCGCGCAAAAACCGGGCCGGAAACGGCGTGCCGCGGAAAAACCGGGCCGGATCCGGCCTCCGAAACGGCGTGCCGCGGAAAAAACCGGGCCGGAAACGGCGTGCCGCGGAAAAACCGGGCCGGATCCGGCCTCCGAAACGGCGTGCCGCGGAAAAACCGGGCCGGAAACGGCGTGCCGCGGAAAAACCGGGCCGGATCCGGCCTCCGAAACGGCGTGCCGCGGAAAAACCGGGCCGGATCCGGCCTCCGAAACGGCGTGCCGTGGAAAAACCGGGCCGGATCCGGCCTCCGAAACGGCGTGCCGCGGAAAAAACCGGGCCGGATCCGGCCTGCCGCGGAAAAACCGGGCCGGATCCGGCCTCCGAAACAGCATGCCGCGGAAAAACCGGGCCGCAAACGGCGTGCCGCGGAAAAACTGGGCCGGATCCGGCCTCCGAAACGGCATGCCGCGGAAAAAACCGGGCCGGATCCGGCCTCCGAAACGGCGTGCGGCGGAAAAACCGGGCCGGATCCGGCCTCTGAAACGGCGTGCCGCGGAAAAACCGGGCCGGATCCGGCCTCCGAAACGGCGTGCGGCGGAAAAACCGGGCCGGATCCGGCCTCTGAAACGGCGTGCCGTGGAAAAACCGGCCCGGATCCGGGCTCCGAAACGGCGTGCCGCGGAAAAACCGGGCCGGATCCGGCCTCCGAAACGGCGTGCCGCGGAAAAAACCGGGCCGGATCCGGCCTCCGAAACGGCGTGCCGCGGAAAAACAGGGCCGGAACCAGCGGGCCGCGGAAAAACCGGGCCGGATCCGGCCTCCGAAACGGCGTGCCGCGGAAAAACCGGGCCGGAAACGGCCTCCGAAACGGCGTGCCGCGGAAAAACCGGGCCGGATCCGGCCTCCGAAACGGCGTGCCGCGGAAAAACCGGGCCGGAAACGGCGTGCCGCGGAAAAAACCGGGCCGGATCCGGCCTCCGAAACGGCGTGCCGCGGAAAAAGCGGGCCGGAAACGGCGTGCCGCGGAAAAACCGGGCCGGATCCAGCCTCCGAAACGGCGTGCTGCGGAAACACCGGGCCGGATCCGGCCTCCGAAACGGCGTGCCGCGGAAAAACCGGGCCGGATCCGGCCTCCGAAACGGCGTGCCGCGGAAAAACCGGGCTGGAAACGGCGTGCCGCGGAAAAACCGGGCCAGAAACGGCCTCCGAAACGGCGTGCCGCGGAAAAACCGGGCCGGATCCGGCCTCCGAAACGGCGTGCCGCGGAAAAACCGGGCCGGATCCGGCCTCCGAAACGGCGTGCCGCGGAAAAACCGGGCCGGATCCGGCCTGCCGCGGAAAAACCGGGCCGGATCCGGCCTCCGAAACGGCGTGCCGCGGAAAAACCGGGCCGGAAACGGCGTGCCGCGGAAAAACCGGGCCGGATCCGGCCTCC
Organism: Phalacrocorax aristotelis; assembly: GCF_949628215.1. Taxonomy (NCBI): domain Eukaryota; kingdom Metazoa; phylum Chordata; class Aves; order Suliformes; family Phalacrocoracidae; genus Phalacrocorax; species Phalacrocorax aristotelis. Next base: position 42,813 of record NW_027441175.1, on the reverse strand, counting down.
GAAACGGCGTGCCGTGGAAAAACCGGGCCGGATCCGGCCTCCGAAACGGTGTGCCGCGGAAAAACCGGGCCGGATCCGGCCTCCGAAGTGGCGTGCCGCGGAAAAATCGGGCCTCCGAAACGGCGTGCCGCGGAAAAACCGGGTCGGATCCGGCCTCCGAAACGGCGTGCCGCGGAAAAAACCGGGCCGGAAACGGCGTGCCGCGGAAAAACCGGGCCGGATCCGGCCTCCGAAACGGCGTGCCGCGGAAAAACCAGGCCAGATCCGGCCTCCGAAACGGCGTGCCGCGGAAAAACCGGGCCGGATCCGGCCTCCGAAACGGCGTGCCGCGGAAAAACCGGGCCGGGTCCGGCCTGCCGCGGAAAAACCGGGCCGGATCCGGCCTCCGAAACGGCGTGCCGCGGAAAAACCGGGCCGGAAACGGCGTGCCGCGGAAAAACCGGGCCGGATCCGGCCTCCGAAACGGCGTGCCGTGGAAAAACCGGGCCGGATCCGGCCTCCGAAACGGCGTGCCGCGGAAAAACGGGGCCGGATCCGGCCTCCGAAACGGCGTGCCGCGGAAAAACCGGGCCGGATCCGGCCTCCGAAACGGCGTGCCGCGGAAAAATCGGGCCTCCGAAACGGCGTGCCGCGGAAAAACCGGGCTGGAAACGGCGTGCCGCGGAAAAACCGGGCCAGAAACGGCCTCCGAAACGGCGTGCCGCGGAAAAACCGGGCCGGATCCGGCCTCCGAAACGGCGTGCCGCGGAAAAACCGGGCCGGATCCGGCCTCCGAAACGGCGTGCCGCGGAAAAACCGGGCCGGATCCGGCCTGCCGCGGAAAAACCGGGCCGGATCCGGCCTCCGAAACGGCGTGCCGCGGAAAAACCGGGCCGGAAACGGCGTGCGGCGGAAAAACCGGGCCGGATCCGGCCTCCGAAACGGCGTGCCGTGGAAAAACCGGGCCGGATCCGGCCTCCGAAACGGCGTGCCGCGGAAAAACCGGGCCGGATCCGGCCTCCGAAGTGGCGTGCCGCGGAAAAATCGGGCCTCCGAAACAGCGTGCCGCGGAAAAACCGGGTCGGATCCGGCCTCCGAAACGGCGTGCCGCGGAAAAACCGGGCCGGAAACGGCGTGCCGCGGAAAAACCGGGCCGGATCCGGCCTCCGAAACGGCGTGCCGCGGAAAAACCAGGCCAGATCCGGCCTCCGAAACGGCGTGCCGCGGAAAAACCGGGCCGGATCCGGCCTCCGAAACGGCGTGCCGCGGAAAAACCGGGCCGGGTCCGGCCTGCCGCGGAAAAACCGGGCCGGATCCGGCCTCCGAAACGGCGTGCCGCGGAAAAACCGGGCCGGAAACGGCGTGCCGCGGAAAAACCGGGCCGGATCCGGCCTCCGAAACGGCGTGCCGTGGAAAAACCGGGCCGGATCCGGCCTCCGAAACGGCGTGCCGCGGAAAAACCGGGCCGGATCCGGCCTCCGAAACGGCGTGCCGCGGAAAAACCGGGCCGGATCCGGCCTCCGAAACGGCGTGCCGCGGAAAAATCGGGCCTCCGAAACGGCGTGCCGCGGAAAAACCGGGCCGGATCCGGCCTCCGAAAGGGCGTGCCGCGGAAAAACGGGGCCGGATCCGGCCTCCGAAACGGCGTGCCGCGGAAAAACCGGGCCGGAAACGGCGTGCCGCGGAAAAACCGGGCCAGAAACGGCCTCCGAAACGGCGTGCCGCGGAAAAACCGGGCCGGATCCGGCCTCCGAAACGGCGTGCCGCGGAAAAACCGGGCCGGATCCGGCCTCCGAAACGGCGTGCCGCGGAAAAACCGGGCCGGAAACGGCGTGCCGCGGAAAAACCGGGCCGGATCCGGCCTCCGAAACGGCGTGCCGCGGAAAAAACCGGGCCGGAAACGGCGTGCCGCGGAAAGACCGGGCCGGATTCGGCCTCCGAAACGGCGTGCCGCGGAAAAACCGGGCCGGATCCGGCCTCCGAAACGGCGTGCCGCGGAAAAACCGGGCCGGAAACGGCGTGCCGCGGAAAAACCGGGCCGGATCCGGCCTCCGAAACGGCGTGCCGCGGAAAAACCGGGCCGGATCCGGCCTCCGAAACGGCGTGCCGCGGAAAAACCGGGCCGGATCCGGCCTCCGAAACGGCGTGCCGCGGAAAAACCGGGCCGGAAACGGCGTGCCGCGGAAAAACCGGGCCAGATCCGGCCTCCGAAACGGCGTGCCGCGGAAAAACCGGGCCGGATCCGGCCTCCGAAACGGCGTGCCGCGGAAAAACCGGGCCGGAAACGGCGTGCCGCGGAAAAACGGGGCCGGATCCGGCCTCCGAAACGGCGTGCCGCGGAAAAACCGGGCCGGATCCGGCCTCCGAAACGGCGCGCCGCGGAAAAACCGGGCCGGAAACGGCCTCCGAAACGGCGTGCCGCGGAAAAACCGGGCCGGAAACGGCGTGCCGCGGAAAAACCGGGCCGGGTCCGGCCTCCGAAACGGCGTGCCGCGGAAAAACCGGGCCGGATCCGGCCTCCGAAACGGCGTGCCGCGGAAGAACCGGGCCGGATCCGGCCTCCGAAACGGCGTGCCGCGGAAAAACCGGGCCGGATCCGGCCTCCGAAACGGCGTGCCGCGGAAAAACCGGGCCGGAAACGGCGTGCCGCGGAAAAACCGGGCCGGATCCGGCCTCCGAAACAGCGTGCCGCGGAAAAACCGGGCCGGAAACGGCGTGCCGCGGAAAAACCGGGCCGGATCCGGCCTCCGAAACGGCGTGCCGCGGAAAAACCGGGCCGGATCCGGCCTCCGAAACGGCGTGCCGCGGAAAAATCGGGCCGGAAACGGCGTGCCGCGGAAAAACCGGGCCGGATCCGGCCTCCGAAACGGCGTGCTGCGGAAAAACCGGGCCGGATCCGGCCTCCAAAACGGCGTGCCGCGGAAAAACCGGGCCGGATCCGGCCTCCGAAACGGCGTGCGGCGGAAAAAACCGGCCCGGATCCGGGCCGGAAACGGCGGGCCGCGGAAAAACTGGGCTGGATCCGGCCTCCGAAAAGGCGTGCCGCGGAAAAACCGGGCCGGAAACGGCGTGCCGCGGAAAAACCGGGCCGGATCCGGCCTCCGAAACGGCGTGCCGCGGAAAAACCTGGCCGGATCCGGCCTCTGAAACGGCGTGCCGCGGAAAAACCGGGCCGGAAACGGCCTCCGAAACGGCGTGCCGCGGAAAAACCGGGCCGGATCCGGCCTCCGAAACGGCGTGCCGCTGAAAAACCGGGCCGGAAACGGCGTGCCGCGGAAAAACTGGGCCGGATCCGGCCTCAGAAACGGCGTGCCGCGGAAAAACCGGGCCGGATCCGGCCTGCGAAACGGCGTGCCGCGGAAAAACCGGGCCGGATCCGGCCTCCGAAACAGCGTGCCGCGGAAAAACCGGGCCGGATCCAGCCTCCGAAACGGCGTGCCGCGGAAAAAACCGGGCCGGAAACGGCGTGCCGCGGAAAAACCGGGCCGGGTCCGGCCTCCGAAACGGCGTGCCGCGGAAAAAACCGGGCCGGAAACGGCGTGCCGCGGAAAAACCGGGCCGGATCCGGCCTCCGAAACGGCGTGCCGCGGAAAAACCGGGCCGGAAATGGCATGCCGCGGAAAAACCGGGCCGGATCCGGCCTCCGAAACGGCATGCCACGGAAAAACCGGGCCGGATCCGGCCTCCGAAACGGCGTGCCACGGAAAAACCGGGCCAGATCCGGCCTCCGAAACGGCGTGCCGCGGAAAAACCGGGCCGCATTCCGGCCTCCGAAACGGCGTGCCGCGGAAAAACCGGGCCGGATCCGGCCTCCGAAACGGCGTGCCGCGGAAAAAAACCGGGCCGGAAACGGCGTGCCGCGGAAAAACCGGGCCGGATCCGGCCTCCGAAACGGCGTGCCGCGGAAAAAACCGGGCCGGATCCGGCCTCCGAAACGGCGTGCCGCGGAAAAAACCGGGCCGGATCCGGCCTCCGAAACGGCGTGCCGCGGAAAAAACCGGGCCGGAAACGGCGTGCCGCGGAAAAAACCGGGCCGGATCCGGCCTCCGAAACGGCGTGCGGCGGAAAAACCGGGCCGGATCCGGCCTCCGAAAAGGCGTGCCGCGGAAAAACCGGGCCGGATCCGGCCTCCGAAACGGCGTGCCGCGGAAAAACCGGGCCGGATCCGGCCTCCGAAACGGCGTGCGGCGGAAAAACCGGGCCGGATCCGGCCTCCGAAACGGCGTGCCGCGGAAAAACCGGGCCGGAAACGGCGTGCCGCGGAAAAACCGGGCCGGATCCGGCCTCCGAAACGGCGTGCCGCGGAAAAACCCGGCCGGATCCGGCCTCCGAAACGCCGTGCCGCGGAAAAACCGGGCCGGATCCGGCCTCCGAAACGGCGTGCCGCGGGAAAAAACCGGGCCGGATCCGGCCTCCGGAACGGCGTGCCGTGGAAAAACCGGGCCGGAAACAAACCGGGCCGGAAACGGCCTCCGAAACGGCGTGCCGCGGAAAAACCGGGCCGGATCCGGCCTCCGAAACGGCGTGCCGCGGAAAAACCGGGCCGGATCCGGCCTCCGAAACGGCGTGCCGCGGAAGAACCGGGCCGGAAACGGCCTCCGAAACGGCGTGCCGCGGAAAAACCGGGCCGGATCCGGCCTCCGAAACGGCGTGCCGCGGAAAAACCGGGCTGGAAACGGCGTTCCGCGGAAAAACCGGGCCGGATCCAGCCTCCGAAACGGCGTGCCGCGGAAAAACCGGGCCGGAAACGGCGTGCGCGCGGAAAAACCGGGCCGGATCCGGCCTCCGAAACGGCGTGCCGCGGAAAAACCGGGCCGGATCCGGCCTCCGAAACGGCGTGCCGCGGAAAAACCGGGCTGGAAACGGCGTGCCGCGGAAAAACCGGGCCAGAAACGGCCTCCGAAACAGCGTGCCGCGGAAAAACCGGGCCAGATCCGGCCTCCGAAACGGCGTGCCGCGGAAACACCGGGCCGGAAACGGCGTGCGGCGGAAAAACCGGGCCGGATCCGGCCTCCGAAACGGCATGCCGCGCAAAAACCGGGCCGGAAACGGCGTGCCGCGGAAAAACCGGGCCGGATCCGGCCTCCGAAACGGCGTGCCGCGGAAAAACCGGGCCGGAAACGGCGTGCCGCGGAAAAACCGGGCCGGATCCGGCCTCCGAAACGGCGTGCCGCGGAAAAACCGGGCCGGAAACGGCGTGCCGCGGAAAAACCGGGCCGGATCCGGCCTCCGAAACGGCGTGCCGCGGAAAAACCGGGCCGGATCCGGCCTCCGAAACGGCGTGCCGTGGAAAAACCGGGCCGGATCCGGCCTCCGAAACGGCGTGCCGCGGAAAAAACCGGGCCGGATCCGGCCTGCCGCGGAAAAAACCGGGCCGGATCCGGCCTCCGAAACAGCATGCCGCGGAAAAACCGGGCCGCAAACGGCGTGCCGCGGAAAAACTGGGCCGGATCCGGCCTCCGAAACGGCATGCCGCGGAAAAACCGGGCCGGATCCGGCCTCCGAAACGGCGTGCGGCGGAAAAACCGGGCCGGATCCGGCCTCTGAAACGGCGTGCCGCGGAAAAAACCGGGCCGGATCCGGCCTCCGAAACGGCGTGCGGCGGAAAAAACCGGGCCGGATCCGGCCTCTGAAACGGCGTGCCGTGGAAAAAACCGGCCCGGATCCGGGCTCCGAAACGGCGTGCCGCGGAAAAACCGGGCCGGATCCGGCCTCCGAAACGGCGTGCCGCGGAAAAACCGGGCCGGATCCGGCCTCCGAAACGGCGTGCCGCGGAAAAACAGGGCCGGAACCAGCGGGCCGCGGAAAAACCGGGCCGGATCCGGCCTCCGAAACGGCGTGCCGCGGAAAAAACCGGGCCGGAAACGGCCTCCGAAACGGCGTGCCGCGGAAAAACCGGGCCGGATCCGGCCTCCGAAACGGCGTGCCGCGGAAAAACCGGGCCGGAAACGGCGTGTGCCGCGGAAAAAACCGGGCCGGATCCGGCCTCCGAAACGGCGTGCCGCGGAAAAAGCGGGCCGGAAACGGCGTGCCGCGGAAAAACCGGGCCGGATCCAGCCTCCGAAACGGCGTGCTGCGGAAACACCGGGCCGGATCCGGCCTCCGAAACGGCGTGCCGCGGAAAAACCGGGCCGGATCCGGCCTCCGAAACGGCGTTGCCGCGGAAAAACCGGGCTGGAAACGGCGTGCCGCGGAAAAACCGGGCCAGAAACGGCCTCCGAAACGGCGTGCCGCGGAAAAACCGGGCCGGATCCGGCCTCCGAAACGGCGTGCCGCGGAAAAAACCGGGCCGGATCCGGCCTCCGAAACGGCGTGCCGCGGAAAAACCGGGCCGGATCCGGCCTGCCGCGGAAAAACCGGGCCGGATCCGGCCTCCGAAACGGCGTGCCGCGGAAAAACCGGGCCGGAAACGGCGTGCCGCGGAAAAACCGGGCCGGATCCGGCCTCCGAAACGGCGTGCCGTGGAAAAACCGGGCCGGATCCGGCCTCCGAAACGGCGTGCCGCGGAAAAACCGGGCCGGATCCGGCCTCCGAAGTGGCGTGCCGCGGAAAAATCGGGCCTCCGAAACGGCGTGCCGCGGAAAAACCGGGTCGGATCCGGCCTCCGAAACGGCGTGCCGCGGAAAAACCGGGCCGGAAACGGCGTGCCGCGGAAAAAACCGGGCCGGATCCGGCCTCCGAAACGGCGTGCCGCGGAAAAACCAGGCCAGATCCGGCCTCCGAAACGGCGTGCCGCGGAAAAACCGGGCCGGATCCGGCCTCCGAAACGGCGTGCCGCGGAAAAACCGGGCCGGGTCCGGCCTGCCGCGGAAAAACCGGGCCGGATCCGGCCTCCGAAACGGCGTGCCGCGGAAAAACCGGGCCGGGAAACGGCGTGCCGCGGAAAAACCGGGCCGGATCCGGCCTCCGAAACGGCGTGCCGTGGAAAAACCGGGCCGGATCCGGCCTCCGAAACGGCGTGCCGCGGAAAAACGGGGCCGGATCCGGCCTCCGAAACGGCGTGCCGCGGAAAAACCGGGCCGGATCCGGCCTCCGAAACGGCGTGCCGCGGAAAAATCGGGCCTCCGAAACGGCGTGCCGCGGAAAAACCGGGCTGGAAACGGCGTGCCGCGGAAAAACCGGGCCAGAAACGGCCTCCGAAACGGCGTGCCGCGGGAAAAACCGGGCCGGATCCGGCCTCCGAAACGGCGTGCCGCGGAAAAAACCGGGCCGGATCCGGCCTCCGAAACGGCGTGCCGCGGAAAAAACCGGGCCGGATCCGGCCTGCCGCGGAAAAACCGGGCCGGATCCGGCCTCCGAAACGGCGTGCCGCGGAAAAACCGGGCCGGAAACGGCGTGCGGCGGAAAAACCGGGCCGGATCCGGCCTCCGAAACGGCGTGCCGTGGAAAAACCGGGCCGGATCCGGCCTCCGAAACGGCGTGCCGCGGGAAAAACCGGGCCGGATCCGGCCTCCGAAGTGGCGTGCCGCGGAAAAATCGGCCTCCGAAACAGCGTGCCGCGGAAAAAACCGGGTCGGATCCGGCCTCCGAAACGGCGTGCCGCGGAAAAAACCGGGCCGGAAAACGGCGTGCCGCGGAAAAAACCGGGCCGGATCCGGCCTCCGAAACGGCGTGCCGCGGAAAAACCAGGCCAGATCCGGCCTCCGAAACGGCGTGCCGCGGAAAAAACCGGGCCGGATCCGGCCTCCGAAACGGCGTGCCGCGGAAAAAACCGGGCCGGGTCCGGCCTGCCGCGGAAAAACCGGGCCGGATCCGGCCTCCGAAACGGCGTGCCGCGGAAAAACCGGGCCGGAAACGGCGTGCCGCGGAAAAACCGGGCCGGATCCGGCCTCCGAAACGGCGTGCCGTGGAAAAACCGGGCCGGATCCGGCCTCCGAAACGGCGTGCCGCGGAAAAACCGGGCCGGATCCGGCCTCCGAAACGGCGTGCCGCGGAAAAACCGGGCCGGATCCGGCCTCCGAAACGGCGTGCCGCGGAAAAATCGGGCCTCCGAAACGGCGTGCCGCGGAAAAAACCGGGCCGGATCCGGCCTCCGAAAGGGCGTGCCGCGGAAAAAACGGGGCCGGATCCGGCCTCCGAAACGGCGTGCCGCGGAAAAACCGGGCCGGAAACGGCGTGCCGCGGAAAAACCGGGCCAGAAACGGCCTCCGAAACGGCGTGCCGCGGAAAAACCGGGCCGGATCCGGCCTCCGAAACGGCGTGCCGCGGAAAAACCGGGCCGGATCCGGCCTCCGAAAAAACCGGGCCGGATCCGGCCTCCGAAACGGCGTGCCGCGGAAAAACCGGGCCGGAAACGGCGTGCCGCGGAAAAACCGGGCCGGATCCGGCCTCCGAAACGGCGTGCCACGGAAAAAACCGGGCCGGAAACGGCGTGCCGCGGAAAGACCGGGCCGGATTCGGCCTCCGAAACGGCGTGCCGCGGAAAAACGGGGCCGGATCCGGCCTCCGAAACGGCGTGCCGCGGAAAAACCGGGCCGGATCCGGCCTCCGAAACGGCGCGCCGCGGAAAAAACCGGGCCGGAAACGGCCTCCGAAACGGCGTGCCGCGGAAAAACCGGGCCGGAAACGGCGTGCCGCGGAAAAACCGGGCCGGGTCCGGCCTCCGAAACGGCGTGCCGCGGAAAAACCGGGCCGGATCCGGCCTCCGAAACGGCGTGCCGCGGAAGAACCGGGCCGGATCCGGCCTCCGAAACGGCGTGCCGCGGAAAAACCGGGCCGGATCCGGCCTCCGAAACGGCGTGCCGCGGAAAAAACCGGGCCGGAAACGGCGTGCCGCGGAAAAACCGGGCCGGATCCGGCCTCCGAAACAGCGTGCCGCGGAAAAACCGGGCCGGAAACGGCGTGCCGCGGAAAAACCGGGCCGGATCCGGCCTCCGAAACGGCGTGCCGCGGAAAAACCGGGCCGGATCCGGCCTCCGAAACGGCGTGCCGCGGAAAAATCGGGCCGGAAACGGCGTGCCGCGGAAAAACCGGGGCGGATCCGGCCTCCGAAACGGCGTGCTGCGGAAAAACCGGGCCGGATCCGGCCTCCAAAACGGCGTGCCGCGGAAAAACCGGGCCGGATCCGGCCTCCGAAACGGCGTGCGGCGGAAAAACCGGCCCGGATCCGGGCCGGAAACGGCGGGCCGCGGAAAAACTGGGCTGGATCCGGCCTCCGAAAAGGCGTGCCGCGGAAAAACCGGGCCGGAAACGGCGTGCCGCGGAAAAACCGGGCCGGATCCGGCCTCCGAAACGGCGTGCCGCGGAAAAACCTGGCCGGATCCGGCCTCTGAAACGGCGTGCCGCGGAAAAACCGGGCCGGAAACGGCCTCCGAAACGGCGTGCCGCGGAAAAACCGGGCCGGATCCGGCCTCCGAAACGGCGTGCCGCTGAAAAACCGGGCCGGAAACGGCGTGCCGCGGAAAAACTGGGCCGGATCCGGCCTCAGAAACGGCGTGCCGCGGAAAAACCGGGCCGGATCCGGCCTGCGAAACGGCGTGCCGCGGAAAAACCGGGCCGGATCCGGCCTCCGAAACAGCGTGCCGCGGAAAAACCGGGCCGGATCCAGCCTCCGAAACGGCGTGCCGCGGAAAAACCGGGCCGGAAACGGCGTGCCGCGGAAAAACCGGGCCGGGTCCGGCCTCCGAAACGGCGTGCCGCGGAAAAACCGGGCCGGAAACGGCGTGCCGCGGAAAAACCGGGCCGGATCCGGCCTCCGAAACGGCGTGCCGCGGAAAAACCGGGCCGGAAATGGCGTGCCGCGGAAAAACCGGGCCGGATCCGGCCTCCGAAACGGCATGCCACGGAAAAACCGGGCCGGATCCGGCCTCCGAAACGGCGTGCCACGGAAAAACCGGGCCAGATCCGGCCTCCGAAACGGCGTGCCGCGGAAAAACCGGGCCGCATCCGGCCTCCGAAACGGCGTGCCGCGGAAAAACCGGGCCGGATCCGGCCTCCGAAACGGCGTGCCGCGGAAAAACCGGGCCGGAAACGGCGTGCCGCGGAAAAACCGGGCCGGATCCGGCCTCCGAAACGGCGTGCCGCGGAAAAACCGGGCCGGATCCGGCCTCCGAAACGGCGTGCCGCGGAAAAACCGGGCCGGATCCGGCCTCCGAAACGGCGTGCCGCGGAAAAACCGGGCCGGAAACGGCGTGCCGCGGAAAAACCGGGCCGGATCCGGCCTCCGAAACGGCGTGCGGCGGAAAAACCGGGCCGGATCCGGCCTCCGAAAAGGCGTGCCGCGGAAAAACCGGGCCGGATCCGGCCTCCGAAACGGCGTGCCGCGGAAAAAACCGGGCCGGATCCGGCCTCCGAAACGGCGTGCCGCGGAAAAACCGGGCCGGATCCGGCCTCCGAAACGGCGTGCCGCCGGAAAAACCGGGCCGGAAACGGCGTGCCGCGGAAAAAACCGGGCCGGATCCGGCCTCCGAAACGGCGTGCCGCGGAAATACCGGGCCGGATCCGGCCTCCGAAACGGCGTGCCGCAGAAAAACCGGGCTGGAAACGGCGTTCCGCGGAAAAACCGGGCCGGATCCGGCCTCCGAAACGGCGTGCCGCGGAAAAACCGGGCCGGAAACGGCGTGCCGCGGAAAAACCGGGCCGGATCCGGCCTCCGAAACGGCGTGCCGCGGAAAAACCGGGCTGGAAACGGCGTACCGCGGAAAAACCGGGCCAGAAACGGCCTCCGAAACAGCGTGCCGCGGAAAAACCGGGCCGGATCCGGCCTCCGAAACGGCGTGCCGCGGAAACACCGGGCCAGAAACGGCGTGCGGCGGAAAAACCGGGCCGGATCCGGCCTCCGAAACGGCGTGCCGCGCAAAAACCGGGCCGGAAACGGCGTGCCGCGGAAAAACCGGGCCGGATCCGGCCTCCGAAACGGCGTGCCGCGGAAAAAGCGGGCCGGAAACGGCGTGCCGCGGAAAAACCGGGCCGGATCCGGCCTCCGAAACGGCGTGCCGCGGAAAAACCGGGCCGGAAACGGCGTGCCGCGGAAAAACCGGGCCGGATCCGGCCTCCGAAACGGCGTGCCGCGGAAAAACCGGGCCGGATCCGCCTCCGAAACAGCATGCCGCGGAAAAACCGGGCCGCAAACGGCGTGCCGCGGAAAAACTGGGCCGGATCCGGCCTCCGAAACGGCATGCCGCGGAAAAACCGGGCCGGATCCGGCCTCCGAAACGGCGTGCGGCGGAAAAAACCGGGCCGGATCTGGCCTCTGAAACGGCGTGCCGCGGAAAAACCGGGCCGGATCCGGCCTCCGAAACGGCGTGCGGCGGAAAAACCGGGCCGGATCCGGCCCTCCGAAACGGCGTGCCGCGGAAAAAACCGGGCCGGAAACGGCGTGCCGCGGAAAGACCGGGCCGGATTCGGCCTCCGAAACGGCGTGCCGCGGAAAAACCGGGCCGGATCGGCCTCCGAAACGGCGTGCCGCGGAAAAACCGGGCCGGAAACGGCGTGCCGCGGAAAAACCGGGCCGGATCCGGCCTCCGAAACGGCGTGCCGCGGGAAAAACCGGGCCGGATCCGGCCTCCGAAACGGCGTGCCGCGGAAAAAACCGGGCCGGATCCGGCCTCCGAAACGGCGTGCCGCGGAAAAACCGGGCCGGATCCGGCCTCCGAAACGGCGTGCCGCGGAAAAACCGGGCCGGATCCGGCCTCCGAAACGGCGTGCTGCGGAAAAAACCGGGCCGGATCCGGCCTCCAAAACGGCGTGCCGCGGAAAAACCGGGCCGGATCCGGCCTCCGAAACGGCGTGCGGCGGAAAAACCGGCCCGGATCCGGGCCGGAAACGGCGGGCCGCGGAAAAACTGGGCTGGATCCGGCCTCCGAAAAGGCGTGCCGCGGAAAAACCGGGCCGGAAACGGCGTGCCGCGGAAAAACCGGGCCGGATCCGGCCTCCGAAACGGCGTGCCGCGGAAAAACCTGGCCGGATCCGGCCTCTGAAACGGCGTGCCGCGGAAAAACCGGGCCGGAAACGGCCTCCGAAACGGCGTGCCGCGGAAAAACCGGGCCGGATCCGGCCTCCGAAACGGCGTGCCGCTGAAAAAACCGGGCCGGAAACGGCGTGCCGCGGAAAAACTGGGCCGGATCCGGCCTCAGAAACGGCGTGCCGCGGAAAAACCGGGCCGGATCCGGCCTGCGAAACGGCGTGCCGCCGAAAAACCGGGCCGGATCCGGCCTCCGAAACGGCGTGCCGCGGAAAAACCGGGCCGGATCCAGCCTCCGAAACGGCGTGCCGCGGAAAAACCGGGCCGGAAACGGCGTGCCGCGGAAAAACCGGGCCGGGTCCGGCCTCCGAAACGGCGTGCCGCGGAAAAAACCGGGCCGGAAACGGCGTGCCGCGCAAAAAACCGGGCCGGATCCGGCCTCCGAAACGGCGTGCCGCGGAAAAACCGGGCGGAAATGGCGTGCCGCGGAAAAACCGGGCCGGATCCGGCCTCCGAAACGGCATGCCACGGAAAAACCGGGCCGGATCCGGCCTCCGAAACGGCGTGCCACGGAAAAAACCGGGCCAGATCCGGCCTCCGAAACGGCGTGCCGCGGAAAAACCGGGGCCGCATCCGGCCTCCGAAACGGCGTGCCGCGGAAAAACCGGGCCAGATCCGGCCTCCGAAACGGCGTGCCGCGGAAAAAACCGGGCCGGAAACGGCGTGCCGCGGAAAAACCGGGCCGGATCCGGCCTCCGAAACGGCGTGCCGCGGAAAAACCGGGCCGGATACGGCGTGCCGCGGAAAAACCGGGCCGGATCCGGCCTCCGAAACGGCGTGCGGCGGAAAAACCGGGCCGGATCCGGCCTCCGAAAAGGCGTGCCGCGGAAAAACCGGGCCGGATCCGGCCTCCGAAACGGCGTGCCGCGGAAAAACCGGGCCGGATCCGGCCTCCGAAACGGCGTGCGGCGGAAAAACCGGGCCGGATCCGGCCTCCGAAACGGCGTGCCGCGGAAAAAACCGGGCCGGAAACGGCGTGCCGCGGAAAAACCGGGCCGGATCCGGCCTCCGAAACGGCGTGCCGCGGAAATACCGGGCCGGATCCGGCCTCCGAAACGGCGTGCCGTGGAAAAACCGGGCCAGAAACGGCGTGCCGTGGAAAAACCGGGCCGGATCCGGCCTCCGAAACGGCGTGCCACGGAAAAACCGGGCCGGATCCGGCCTCCGAAACGGCGTGCCGCGGAAAAACCGGGCCGGATCCGGCCTCCGAAACGGCGTGCCGCGGAAAACCGGGCCGGATCCGGCCTCCGAAACGGCGTGCCGCGGAAGAACCGGGCCGGAAACGGCCTCCGAAACGGCGTGCCGCGGAAAAACCGGGCCGGATCCGGCCTCCGAAACGGCGCGCCGCGGAAAAACCGGGCCGGAAACGGCGTTCCGCGGAAAAAACCGGGCCGGATCCGGCCTCCGAAACGGCGTGCCGCGGAAAAAACCGGGCCGGAAACGGCGTGCCGCGGAAAAACCGGGCCGGATCCGGCCTCCGAAACGGCGTGCCGCCGAAAAACCGGGCCGGATCCGGCCTCCGAAACGGCGTGCCGCGGAAAAACCGGGCTGGAAACGGCGTGCCGCGGAAAAACCGGGCCAGAAAACGGCCTCCGAAACAGCGTGCCGCGGAAAAAACCGGGCCGGATCCGGCCTCCGAAACGGCGTGCCGCGGAAACACCGGGCCAGAAATGGCGTGCGGCGGAAAAAACCGGGCCGGATCCGGCCTCCGAAACGGCGTGCCGCGCAAAAACCGGGCCGGAAACGGCGTGCCGCGGAAAAACCGGGCCGGATCCGGCTCCGAAACGGCGTGCCGCGGAAAAAAGCGGGCCGGAAACGGCGTGGCCGCGGAAAAACCGGGCCGGATCCGGCCTCCGAAACGGCGTGCCGCGGAAAAACCGGGCCGGAAACGGCGTGCCGCGGAAAAACCGGGCCGGATCCGGCCTCCGAAACGGCGTGCCGCGGAAAAACCGGGCCGGATCCGGCCTCCGAAACGGCGTGCCGCGGAAAAACCGGGCTGGAAACGGCGGGCCGCGGAAAAAACCGGGCCGGATCTGGCCTCCGAAACGGCGTGCCGCGGAAAAACCGGGCCGGATCCAGCCTCCGAAACGGCGTGCCGCGGAAAAACCGGGCCGGATCCGGCCTCCGAAACGGCGTGCCGCGGAAAAACCGGGCCGGATCCGGCCTGCCGCGGAAAAACCGGGCCGGATCCGGCCTCCGAAACAGCATGCGCGGAAAAACCGGGCCGCAAACGGCGTCGAGCCGCGGAAAAACTGGGCCGGATCCGGCCTCCGAAACGGCATGCCGCGGAAAAACCGGGCCGGATCCGGCCCTCCGAAACGGCGTGCGGCGGAAAAAACCGGGCCGGATCCGGCCTCTGAAACGGCGTGCGACGCGGAAAAACCGGGCCGGATCCGGCCTCCGAAACGGCGTGCGGCGGAAAAAACCGGGCCGGATCCGGCCTCTGAAACGGCGTGCCGCGGAAAAACCGGGCCGGATCCGGCCTCCGAAACGGCGTGCCGCGGAAAAACCGGGCCGGAAACGGCGTGCCGCGGAAAAACCGGGCCGGATCCGGCCTCCGAAACGGCGTGCCGCGGAAAAACGGGCCGGATCCGGCCTCCGAAACGGCGTGCCGTGGAAAAACCGGCCCGGATCCGGCCTCCGAAACGGCGTGCCGCGGAAAAACGGGGCCGGATCCGGCCTCCGAAACGGCGTGCCGCGGAAAAAACCGGGCCGGATCCGGCCTCCGAAACGGCGTGCCGCGGAAAAACCGGGCCGGAAACGGCGTGCCGCGGAAAAACCGGGCCGGATCCGGCCTCCGAAACGGCGTGCCGCGGAAAAACCGGGCCGGATCCGGCCTCCGAAACGGCGTGCCGTGGAAAAACCGGCCCGGATCCGGCCTCCGAAACGGCGTGCGCGGAAAAACCGGGCCGGATCCGGCCTCCGAAACGGCGTGCCGCGGAAAAACCGGGCCGGATCCGGCCTCCGAAACGGCGTGCCGCGGAAAAACAGGGCCGGAACCAGCGGGCCGCGGAAAAACCGGGCCGGATCCGGCCTCCGAAACGGCGTGCCACGGAAAAACCGGGCCGGAAACGGCCTCCGAAACGGCGTGCCGCGGAAAAACCGGGCCGGATCCGGCCTCCGAAACGGCGTGCCGCGGAAAAAACCGGGCCGGAAACGGCGTGCCGCGGAAAAACCGGGCCGGATCCGGCCTCCGAAACGGCGTGCCGCGGAAAAAGCGGGCCGGAAACGGCGTGCCGCGGAAAAACCGGGCCGGATCAGCCTCCGAAACGGCGTGCTGCGGAAACACCGGGCCGGATCCGGCCTCCGAAACGGCGTGCCGCGGAAAAACCGGGCCGGATCCGGCCTCCGAAACGGCGTGCCGCGGAAAAACCGGGCTGGAAACGGCGTGCCGCGGAAAAACCGGGCCAGAACGGCCTCCGAAACGGCGTGCCGCGGAAAAACCGGGCCGGATCCGGCCTCCGAAACGGCGTGCCGCCGAAAAAAACCGGGCCGGATCCGGCCTCCGAAACGGCGTGCCGCGGAAAAACCGGGCCGGATCCGGCCTGCCGCGGAAAAACCGGGCCGGATCCGGCCTCCGAAACGGCGTGCCGCGGAAAAACCGGGCCAGAAACGGCGTGCCGCGGAAAAACCGGGCCGGATCCGGCCTCCGAAACGGCGTGCCGCGGAAAAACCGGGCCGGATCCGGCCTCCGAAACGGCGTGCCGCGGAAAAAACCGGGCCGGATCCGGCCTCCGAAGCGGCGTGCCGCGGAAAAATCGGGCCTCCGAAACGGCGTGCCGCGGAAAAACCGGGCCGGATCCCCTCCGAAAGGTCGTGCCGCGGAAAAACCGGGCCGGATCCGGCGTGCCGCGGAAAAAACCGGGCCGGATCCGGCCTCCGAAACGGCGTGCCGCGGAAAAACCAGGCCAGATCCGGCCTCCGAAACGGCGTGCCGCGGAAAAACCGGGCCGGATCCGGCCTCCGAAACGGCGTGCCGCGGAAAAACCGGGCCGGGTCCTGGCCTGCCGCGGAAAAACCGGGCCGGATCCGGCCTCCGAAACGGCGTGCCGCGGAAAAACCGGGCCGGAAACGGCGTGCCGCGGAAAAACCGGGCCGGATCCGGCCTCCGAAACGGGCGTGCCGCGGAAAAATCGGGCCTCCGAAACGGCGTGCCGCGGAAAAACGGGGCCGGATCCGGCCTCCGAAAGGGCGTGCCGCGGAAAAACCGGGCCGGATCCGGCGTGCCGCGGAAAAACCGGGCCGGATCCGGCCTCCGAAACGGCGTGCCACGGAAAAAACTGGGCCGGATCCGGCCTCCGAAACGGCGTGCCGCGGAAAAACCAGGCCAGATCCGGCCTCCGAAACGGCGTGCCGCGGAAAAACCGGGCCGGATCCGGCCTCCGAAACGCCGTGCCGCGGAAAAACCGGGCCGGATCCGGCCTCCGAAACGTGCCGCGGGAAAAACCGGGCCGGATCCGGCCTCCGAAACGGCGTGCCGTGGAAAAACCGGGCCGGAAACGGCCTCCGAAACGGCGTGCCGCGGAAAAACCGGGCCGGATCCGGCCTCCGAAACGGCGTGCCGCGGAAAAAACCCGGGCCGGGATCCGGCCTCCGAAACGGCGTGCCGCGGAAAAACCGGGCCGGATCCGGCCTCCGAAACGGCGTGCCGCGGAAAAACCGGGCCGGATCCGGCCTCCGAAACGGCGTGCCGCGGAAAAACCGGGCCGGATTCGGCCTCCGAAACGGCGTGCCGCGGAAAAACCGGGCCGGAGCCGGCCTCCGTAACGGCGTGCCGCGGAAAAGCCGGGCCGGAGCCGGCCTCCGAAACGGCGTGCCGCGGAAAAACCGGGCCGGAGCCGGCCTCCGAAACGGCGTGCCGCGGAAAAAACGGGGCCGGAGCCGGCCTCCGAAACGGCGTGCCGCGGAAAAGCCGGGCCGGATCCGGCCTCCGAAACGGCGTGCCGCGGAAAAGCCGGGCCGGATCCGGCCTCCGAAACGGCGTGCCGCGGAAAAACCGGGCCGGATCCGGCCTCCGAAACGGCGTGCCGCGGAAAAACCGGGCTGGAAACGGCGTGCCGCGGAAAAACCGGGCCAGAAACGGCCTCCGAAACAGCGTGCCGCGGAAAAAACCGGGCCGGATCCGGCCTCCGAAACGGCGTGCCGCGGAAACACCGGGCCGGAAACGGCGTGCCACGGAAAAACCGGGCCGGACCCGGCCTCCGAAACGGCGTGCCGCGGAAAAAACCGGGCCGGAAACGGCGTGCCGCGGAAAAACCGGGCCGGATCCGGCCTCCGAAACGGCGTGCCGCGGAAAAACCGGGCCGGAAACGGCGTGCCGCGGAAAAACCGGGCCGGATCCGGCCTCCGAAACGGCGTGCCGCGGAAAAACCGGGCCGGAAACGGCGTGCCGCGGAAAAACGGGGCCGGATCCGGCCTGCGAAACGGCGTGCCGCGGAAAAACCGGGCCGGATCCGGCCTCCGAAACGGCGTGCCGCGGAAAAACCGGGCTGGAAACGGCGTGCCGCGGAAAAAACCGGGCCGGATCCGGCCTCCGAAACGGCGTGCCGCGGAAAAAACCGGGCCGGATCCGGCCTCCGAAACGGTGTGCCGCGGAAAAACCGGGCCGGATCCGGCCTCCGAAACGGCGTGCCGCGGAAAAAACCGGGCCGGATCCGGCCTGCCGCGGAAAAACCGGGCCGGATCCGGCCTCCGAAACAGCATGCCGCGGAAAAACCGGGCCGCAAACGGCGTGCCGCGGAAAAACTGGGCCGGATCCGGCCTCCGAAACGGCATGCCGCGGAAAAACCGGGCCGGATCCGGCCTCCGAAACGGCGTGCGGCGGAAAAAACCGGGCCGGATCCGGCCTCTGAAACGGCGTGCCGTGGAAAAACCGGCCCGGATCCGGCCTCCGAAACGGCGTGCCGCGGAAAAACCGGGCCGGATCCGGCCTCCGAAACGGCGTGCCGCGGAAAAACCGGGCCGGATCCGGCCTCCGAAACGGCGTGCCGCGGAAAAACAGGGCCGGAACCAGCGGGCCGCGGAAAAACCGGGCCGGATCCGGCCTCCGAAACGGCGTGCCGCGGAAAAACCGGGCCGGAAACGGCCTCCGAAACGGCGTGCCGCGGAAAAAACCGGGCCGGATCCGGCCTCCGAAACGGCGTGCCGCGGAAAAAACCGGGCCGGAAACGGCGTGCCGCGGAAAAAACCGGGCCGGATCCGGCCTCCGAAACGGGCGTGCCGCGGAAAAAGCGGGCCGGAAACGGCGTGCCGCGGAAAAACCGGGCCGGATCCAGCCTCCGAAACGGCGTGCTGCGGAAACACCGGGCCGGATCCGGCCTCCGAAACGGCGTGCCGCGGAAAAACCGGGCCGGATCCGGCCTCCGAAACGGCGTGCCGCGGAAAAACCGGGCTGGAAACGGCGTGCCGCGGAAAAACCGGGCCAGAAACGGCCTCCGAAACGGCGTGCCGCGGAAAAACCGGGCCGGATCCGGCCTCCGAAACGGCGTGCCGCGGAAAAACCGGGCCGGATCCGGCCTCCGAAACGGCGTGCCGCGGAAAAAACCGGGCCGGAAACGGCGTGCCGCGGAAAAACCGGGCCGGATCCGGCCTCCGAAACGGCGTGCCGCGGAAAAACCGGGCCGGAAACGGCGTGCCGCGGAAAAACCGGGCCGGATCCGGCCTCCGAAACGGCGTGCCGTGGAAAAACCGGGCCGGATCCGGCCTCCGAAACGGCGTGCCGCGGAAAAACCGGGCCGGATCCGGCCTCCGAAGTGGCGTGCCGCGGAAAAATCGGGCCTCCGAAACGGCGTGCCGCGGAAAAACCGGGTCGGATCCGGCCTCCGAAACGGCGTGCCGCGGAAAAACCGGGCCGGAAACGGCGTGCCGCGGAAAAACCGGGCCGGATCCGGCCTCCGAAACGGCGTGCCGCGGAAAAACCAGGCCAGATCCGGCCTCCGAAACGGCGTGCCGCGGAAAAACCGGGCCGGATCCGGCCTCCGAAACGGCGTGCCGCGGAAAAACCGGGCCGGGTCCGGCCTGCCGCGGAAAAACCGGGCCGGATCCGGCCTCCGAAACGGCGTGCCGCGGAAAAACCGGGCCGGAAACGGCGTGCCGCGGAAAAACCGGGCCGGATCCGGCCTCCGAAACGGCGTGCCGTGGAAAAACCGGCCCGGATCCGGCCTCCGAAACGGCGTGCCGCGGAAAAACCGGGCCGGATCCGGCCTCCGAAACGGCGTGCCGCGGAAAAAACCGGGCCGGATCCGGCCTCCGAAACGGCGTGCCGCGGAAAAATCGGGCCTCCGAAACGGCATGCCGCGGAAAAACCGGGCCGGATCCGGCCTCCGAAAGGGCGTGCCGCGGAAAAACCGGGCCGGATCCGGCGTGCCGCGGAAAAACCGGGCCGGATCCGGCCTCCGAAACGGCGTGCCACGGAAAAACTGGGCCGGATCCGGCCTCCGAAACGGCGTGCCGCGGAAAAACCAGGCCAGATTCGGCCTCCGAAACGGCGTGCCGCGGAAAAACCGGGCCGGATCCGGCCTCCGAAACGGCGTGCCGCGGAAAAACCGGGCCGGATCCGGCCTCCGAAACGCCGTGCCGCGGAAACACCGGGCCGGATCCGGCCTCCGAAACGGCGTGCCGCGGAAAAACTGGGCCGGATCCGGCCTCCGAAACGGCGTGCCGCGGAAAAACCAGGCCGGATCCGGCCTCCGAAACGGCGTGCCGCGGAAAAACCGGGCCGGAAACGGCCTCCGAAACGGCGTGCCGCGGAAAAACCGGGCCGGATCCGGCCTCCGAAACGGCGTGCCGCGGAAAAACCGGGCTGGAAACGGCGTGCCGCGGAAAAACCGGGCCGGATCCGGCCTCCGAAACGGCGTGCCGCGGAAAAACCGGGCCAGATCCGGCCTCCGAAACGGCGTGCCGCGGAAAAACCGGGCCGGATCCGGCCTCCGAAACGGCATGCGGCGGAAAAACCGGGCCGGATCCGGCCTCCGAAACGGCGTGCCGCGGAAAAAACCGGGCCGGAAACGGCGTGCCGCGGAAAAAACCGGGCCGGATCCGGCCTGCGAAACGGCGTGCCGCGGAAAAACCGGGCCGGATCCGGCCTCCGAAACGGCGTGCCGCGGAAAAACCGGGCCGGATCCGGCCTCCGAAACGGCGTGCCGCGGAAGAACCGGGCCGGAAACGGCGTGCCGCGGAAAAACCGGGCCGGATCCGGCCTCCGAAACAGCGTGCCGCGGAAAAACCGGGCCGGATCCGGCCTCCGAAACGGCGTGCCGCGGAAAAATCGGGCCGGAAACGGCGTGCCGCGGAAAAACCGGGCCGGATCCGGCCTCCGAAACGGCGTGCCGCGGAAAAAACCGGGCCGGAAACGGCGTGCCGCGGAAAAACCGGGCCGGATCCGGCCTCCGAAACGGCGTGCCGTGGAAAAAACCGGCCCGGATCCGGCCTCCGAAACGGCGTGCCGCGGAAAAACCGGGCCGGATCCGGCCTCCGAAACGGCGTGCCGCGGAAAAACCGGGCCGGATCCGGCCTCCGAAACGGCGTGCCGCGGAAAAATCGGGCCTCCGAAACGGCATGCCGCGGAAAAACCGGGCCGGATCCGGCCTCCGAAAGGGCGTGCCGCGGAAAAACCGGGCCGGATCCGGCGTGCCGCGGAAAAACCGGGCCGGATCCGGCCTCCGAAACGGCGTGCCACGGAAAAACTGGGCCGGATCCGGCCTCCGAAACGGCGTGCCGCGGAAAAACCAGGCCGGATCCGGCCTCCGAAACGGCGTGCCGCGGAAAAACCAGGCCAGATTCGGCCTCCGAAACGGCGTGCCGCGGAAAAACCGGGCCGGATCCGGCCTCCGAAACGGCGTGCCGCGGAAAAACCAGGCCGGATCCGGCCTCCGAAACGGCGTGCCGCGGAAAAACCGGGCCGGAAACGGCCTCCGAAACGGCGTGCCGCGGAAAAAACCGGGCCGGATCCGGCCTCCGAAACGGCGTGCCGCGGAAAAAACCGGGCTGGAAACGGCGTGCCGCGGAAAAACCGGGCCGGATCCGGCCTCCGAAACGGCGTGCCGCGGAAAAACCGGGCCAGATCCGGCCTCCGAAACGGCGTGCCGCGGAAAAACCGGGCCGGATCC
The DNA here is from genome assembly GCF_949628215.1 of Phalacrocorax aristotelis. Classification (NCBI taxonomy): domain Eukaryota; kingdom Metazoa; phylum Chordata; class Aves; order Suliformes; family Phalacrocoracidae; genus Phalacrocorax; species Phalacrocorax aristotelis. Next base: position 21,765 of record NW_027441175.1, on the reverse strand, counting down.
GGCCTCCGAAACGGCATGCGGCGGAAAAACCGGGCCGGATCCGGCCTCCGAAACGGCGTGCCGCGGAAAAACCGGGCCGGAAACGGCGTGCCGCGGAAAAACCGGGCCGGATCCGGCCTGCGAAACGGCGTGCCGCGGAAAAACCGGGCCGGATCCGGCCTCCGAAACGGCGTGCCGCGGAAAAACCGGGCCGGATCCGGCCTCCGAAACGGCGTGCCGCGGAAGAACCGGGCCGGAAACGGCGTGCCGCGGAAAAACCGGGCCGGATCCGGCCTCCGAAACAGCGTGCCGCGGAAAAACCGGGCCGGATCCGGCCTCCGAAACGGCGTGCCGCGGAAAAATCGGGCCGGAAACGGCGTGCCGCGGAAAAACCGGGCCGGATCCGGCCTCCGAAACGGCGTGCCGCGGAAAAAACCGGGCCGGAAACGGCGTGCCGCGGAAAAAACCGGGCCGGATCCGGCCTCCGAAACGGCGTGCCGCGGAAAAACCGGGCCGGATCCGGCCTCCGAAACGGCGTGCCGCGGAAAAACCGGGCTGGAAACGGCGTGCCGCGGAAAAAACCGGGCCGGATCCGGCCTCCGAAACGCCGTGCCGCGGAAACACCGGGCCGGATCCGGCCTCCGAAACGGCGTGCCGCGGAAAAACTGGGCCGGATCCGGCCTCCGAAACGGCGTGCCGCGGAAAAACCAGGCCGGATCCGGCCTCCGAAACGGCGTGCCGCGGAAAAACCGGGCCGGAAACGGCCTCCGAAACGGCGTGCCGCGGAAAAACCGGGCCGGATCCGGCCTCCGAAACGGCGTGCCGCGGAAAAAACCGGGCTGGAAACGGCGTGCCGCGGAAAAACCGGGCCGGATCCGGCCTCCGAAACGGCGTGCCGCGGAAAAACCGGGCCAGATCCGGCCTCCGAAACGGCGTGCCGCGGAAAAACCGGGCCGGATCCGGCCTCCGAAACGGCATGCGGCGGAAAAACCGGGCCGGATCCGGCCTCCGAAACGGCGTGCCGCGGAAAAACCGGGCCGGAAACGGCGTGCCGCGGAAAAACCGGGCCGGATCCGGCCTGCGAAACGGCGTGCCGCGGAAAAACCGGGCCGGATCCGGCCTCCGAAACGGCGTGCCGCGGAAAAAACCGGGCCGGATCCGGCCTCCGAAACGGCGTGCCGCGGAAGAACCGGGCCGGAAACGGCGTGCCGCGGAAAAACCGGGCCGGATCCGGCCTCCGAAACAGCGTGCCGCGGAAAAACCGGGCCGGATCCGGCCTCCGAAACGGCGTGCCGCGGAAAAATCGGGCCGGAAACGGCGTGCCGCGGAAAAACCGGGCCGGATCCGGCCTCCGAAACGGCGTGCCGCGGAAAAACCGGGCCGGAAACGGCGTGCCGCGGAAAAACCGGGCCGGATCCGGCCTCCGAAACGGCGTGCCGTGGAAAAACCGGCCCGGATCCGGCCTCCGAAACGGCGTGCCGCGGAAAAACCGGGCCGGATCCGGCCTCCGAAACGGCGTGCCGCGGAAAAACCGGGCCGGATCCGGCCTCCGAAACGGCGTGCCGCGGAAAAATCGGGCCTCCGAAACGGCATGCCGCGGAAAAACCGGGCCGGATCCGGCCTCCGAAAGGGCGTGCCGCGGAAAAAACCGGGCCGGATCCGGCGTGCCGCGGAAAAACCGGGCCGGATCCGGCCTCCGAAACGGCGTGCCACGGAAAAACTGGGCCGGATCCGGCCTCCGAAACGGCGTGCCGCGGAAAAACCAGGCCGGATCCGGCCTCCGAAACGGCGTGCCGCGGAAAAACCAGGCCAGATTCGGCCTCCGAAACGGCGTGCCGCGGAAAAACCGGGCCGGATCCGGCCTCCGAAACGGCGTGCCGCGGAAAAACCAGGCCGGATCCGGCCTCCGAAACGGCGTGCCGCGGAAAAACCGGGCCGGAAACGGCCTCCGAAACGGCGTGCCGCGGAAAAACCGGGCCGGATCCGGCCTCCGAAACGGCGTGCCGCGGAAAAACCGGGCTGGAAACGGCGTGCCGCGGAAAAACCGGGCCGGATCCGGCCTCCGAAACGGCGTGCCGCGGAAAAACCGGGCCAGATCCGGCCTCCGAAACGGCGTGCCGCGGAAAAACCGGGCCGGATCCGGCCTCCGAAACGGCATGCGGCGGAAAAACCGGGCCGGATCCGGCCTCCGAAACGGCGTGCCGCGGAAAAACCGGGCCGGAAACGGCGTGCCGCGGAAAAACCGGGCCGGATCCGGCCTGCGAAACGGCGTGCCGCGGAAAAAACCGGGCCGGATCCGGCCTCCGAAACGGCGTGCCGCGGAAAAACCGGGCCGGATCCGGCCTCCGAAACGGCGTGCCGCGGAAGAACCGGGCCGGAAACGGCGTGCCGCGGAAAAAACCGGGCCGGATCCGGCCTCCGAAACAGCGTGCCGCGGAAAAACCGGGCCGGATCCGGCCTCCGAAACGGCGTGCCGCGGAAAAATCGGGCCGGAAACGGCGTGCCGCGGAAAAACCGGGCCGGATCCGGCCTCCGAAACGGCGTGCCGCGGAAAAACCGGGCCGGAAACGGCGTGCCGCGGAAAAACCGGGCCGGATCCGGCCTCCGAAACGGCGTGCCGCGGAAAAACCGGGCCGGATCCGGCCTCCGAAACGGCGTGCCGCGGAAAAACCGGGCTGGAAACGGCGTGCCGCGGAAAAAACCGGGCCGGATCCGGCCTCCGAAACGGCGTGCCGCGGAAAAACCGGGCCGGATTCGGCCTCCGAAACGGCGTGCCGCGGAAAAACCGGGCCGGAGCCGGCCTCCGTAACGGCGTGCCGCGGAAAAGCCGGGCCGGAGCCGGCCTCCAAAACGGCGTGCCGCGGAAAAACCGGGCCGGAGCCGGCCTCCGAAACGGCGTGCCGCGGAAAAACGGGGCCGGAGCCGGCCTCCGAAACGGCGTGCCGCGGTAAAGCCGGGCCGGATCCGGCCTCCGAAACGGCGTGCCGCGGAAAAGCCGGGCCGGATCCGGCCTCCGAAACGGCGTGCCGCGGAAAAACCGGGCCGGATCCGGCCTCCGAAACGGCGTGCCGCGGAAAAACCGGGCCGGAGCCGGCCTCCGAAACGGCGTGCCGCGGAAAAAACCGGGCTGGAAACGGCGTTCCGCGGAAAAACCGGGCCGGATCCGGCCTCCGAAACGGCGTGCCGCGGAAAAACCGGGCCGGAAACGGCGTGCCGCGGAAAAACCGGGCCGGATCCGGCCTCCGAAACGGCGTGCCGCGGAAAAACCGGGCCGGATCCGGCCTCCGAAACGGCGTGCCGCGGAAAAACCGGGCTGGAAACGGCGTGCCGCGGAAAAACCGGGCCAGAAACGGCCTCCGAAACAGCGTGCCGCGGAAAAACCGGGCCAGATCCGGCCTCCGAAACGGCGTGCCGCGGAAACACCGGGCCGGAAACGGCGTGCGGCGGAAAAACCGGGCCGGATCCGGCCTCCGAAACGGCGTGCCGCGCAAAAACCGGGCCGGAAACGGCGTGCCGCGGAAAAACCGGGCCGGATCCGGCCTCCGAAACGGCGTGCCGCGGAAAAAACCGGGCCGGAAACGGCGTGCCGCGGAAAAACCGGGCCGGATCCGGCCTCCGAAACGGCGTGCCGCGGAAAAACCGGGCCGGAAACGGCGTGCCGCGGAAAAACCGGGCCGGATCCGGCCTCCGAAACGGCGTGCCGCGGAAAAACCGGGCCGGATCCGGCCTCCGAAACGGCGTGCCGCGGAAAAACCGGGCTGGAAACGGCGTGCCGCGGAAAAAACCGGGCCGGATCCGGCCTCCGAAACGGCGTGCCGCGGAAAAACCGGGCCGGATCCGGCCTCCGAAACGGTGTGCCGCGGAAAAAACCGGGCCGGATCCGGCCTCCGAAACGGCGTGCCGCGGAAAAAACCGGGCCGGATCCGGCCTGCCGCGGAACAACCGGGCCGGATCCGGCCTCCGAAACAGCATGCCGCGGAAAAACCGGGCCGCAAACGGCGTGCCGCGGAAAAACTGGGCCGGATCCGGCCTCCGAAACGGCATGCCGCGGAAAAACCGGGCCGGATCCGGCCTCCGAAACGGCGTGCGGCGGAAAAACCGGGCCGGATCCGGCCTCTGAAACGGCGTGCCGTGGAAAAACCGGCCCGGATCCGGCCTCCGAAACGGCGTGCCGCGGAAAAACCGGGCCGGATCCGGCCTCCGAAACGGCGTGCCGCGGAAAAACCGGGCCGGATCCGGCCTCCGAAACGGCGTGCCGCGGAAAAACAGGGCCGGAACCAGCGGGCCGCGGAAAAACCGGGCCGGATCCGGCCTCCGAAACGGCGTGCCGCGGAAAAACCGGGCCGGAAACGGCCTCCGAAACGGCGTGCCGCGGAAAAACCGGGCCGGATCCGGCCTCCGAAACGGCGTGCCGCGGAAAAAAACCGGGCCGGAAACGGCGTGCCGCGGAAAAACCGGGCCGGATCCGGCCTCCGAAACGGCGTGCCGCGGAAAAAGCGGGCCGGAAACGGCGTGCCGCGGAAAAACCGGGCCGGATCCAGCCTCCGAAACGGCGTGCTGCGGAAACACCGGGCCGGATCCGGCCTCCGAAACGGCGTGCCGCGGAAAAACCGGGCCGGATCCGGCCTCCGAAACGGCGTGCCGCGGAAAAACCGGGCTGGAAACGGCGTGCCGCGGAAAAACCGGGCCAGAAACGGCCTCCGAAACGGCGTGCCGCGGAAAAACCGGGCCGGATCCGGCCTCCGAAACGGCGTGCCGCGGAAAAACCGGGCCGGATCCGGCCTCCGAAACGGCGTGCCGCGGAAAAACCGGGCCGGAAACGGCGTGCCGCGGAAAAACCGGGCCGGATCCGGCCTCCGAAACGGCGTGCCGCGGAAAAACCGGGCCGGAAACGGCGTGCCGCGGAAAAACCGGGCCGGATCCGGCCTCCGAAACGGCGTGCCGTGGAAAAACCGGGCCGGATCCGGCCTCCGAAACGGCGTGCCGCGGAAAAACCGGGCCGGATCCGGCCTCCGAAGTGGCGTGCCGCGGAAAAATCGGGCCTCCGAAACGGCGTGCCGCGGAAAAACCGGGTCGGATCCGGCCTCCGAAACGGCGTGCCGCGGAAAAACCGGGCCGGAAACGGCGTGCCGCGGAAAAACCGGGCCGGATCCGGCCTCCGAAACGGCGTGCCGCGGAAAAACCAGGCCAGATCCGGCCTCCGAAACGGCGTGCCGCGGAAAAAACCGGGCCGGATCCGGCCTCCGAAACGGCGTGCCGCGGAAAAAACCGGGCCGGGTCCGGCCTGCCGCGGAAAAAACCGGGCCGGATCCGGCCTCCGAAACGGCGTGCCGCGGAAAAACCGGGCCGGAAACGGCGTGCCGCGGAAAAACCGGGCCGGATCCGGCCTCCGAAACGGCGTGCCGTGGAAAAACCGGCCCGGATCCGGCCTCCGAAACGGCGTGCCGCGGAAAAACCGGGCCGGATCCGGCCTCCGAAACGGCGTGCCGCGGAAAAACCGGGCCGGATCCGGCCTCCGAAACGGCGTGCCGCGGAAAAATCGGGCCTCCGAAACGGCATGCCGCGGAAAAACCGGGCCGGATCCGGCCTCCGAAAGGGCGTGCCGCGGAAAAACCGGGCCGGATCCGGCGTGCCGCGGAAAAACCGGGCCGGATCCGGCCTCCGAAACGGCGTGCCACGGAAAAACTGGGCCGGATCCGGCCTCCGAAACGGCGTGCCGCGGAAAAACCAGGCCAGATTCGGCCTCCGAAACGGCGTGCCGCGGAAAAACCGGGCCGGATCCGGCCTCCGAAACGGCGTGCCGCGGAAAAACCGGGCCGGATCCGGCCTCCGAAACGCCGTGCCGCGGAAACACCGGGCCGGATCCGGCCTCCGAAACGGCGTGCCGCGGAAAAACTGGGCCGGATCCGGCCTCCGAAACGGCGTGCCGCGGAAAAACCAGGCCGGATCCGGCCTCCGAAACGGCGTGCCGCGGAAAAAACCGGGCCGGAAACGGCCTCCGAAACGGCGTGCCGCGGAAAAACCGGGCCGGATCCGGCCTCCGAAACGGCGTGCCGCGGAAAAAACCGGGCTGGAAACGGCGTGCCGCGGAAAAACCGGGCCGGATCCGGCCTCCGAAACGGCGTGCCGCGGAAAAACCGGGCCAGATCCGGCCTCCGAAACGGCGTGCCGCGGAAAAACCGGGCCGGATCCGGCCTCCGAAACGGCGTGCGGCGGAAAAACCGGGCCGGATCCGGCCTCCGAAACGGCGTGCCGCGGAAAAAACCGGGCCGGAAACGGCGTGCCGCGGAAAAACCGGGCCGGATCCGGCCTGCGAAACGGCGTGCCGCGGAAAAACCGGGCCGGATCCGGCCTGCGAAACGGCGTGCCGCGGAAAAAACCGGGCCGGATCCGGCCTCCGAAACGGCGTGCCGCGGAAAAACCGGGCCGGATCCGGCCTCCGAAACGGCGTGCCGCGGAAGAACCGGGCCGGAAACGGCGTGCCGCGGAAAAACCGGGCCGGATCCGGCCTCCGAAACGGCGTGCCGTGGAAAAACCGGGCCGGATCCGGCCTCCGAAACGGCGTGCCGCGGAAAAACCGGGCCGGAAACGGCGTGCCGCGGAAAAACCGGGCCGGATCCGGCCTCCGAAACGGCGTGCCGCGGAAAAACCGGGCCGGAAACGGCGTGCCGCGGAAAAACCGGGCCGGATCCGGCCTCCGAAACGGCGTGCCGCGGAAAAACCGGGCCGGATCCGGCCTCCGAAACGGCGTGCCGCGGAAAAACCGGGCTGGAAACGGCGTGCCGCGGAAAAAACCGGGCCGGATCCGGCCTCCGAAACGGCGTGCCGCGGAAAAACCGGGCCGGATCCGGCCTCCGAAACGGTGTGCCGCGGAAAAACCGGGCCGGATCCGGCCTCCGAAACGGCGTGCCGCGGGAAAAACCGGGCCGGATCCGGCCTGCCGCGGAAAAACCGGGCCGGATCCGGCCTCCGAAACAGCATGCCGCGGAAAAAACCGGGCCGCAAACGGCGTGCCGCGGAAAAACTGGGCCGGATCCGGCCTCCGAAACGGCATGCCGCGGAAAAACCGGGCCGGATCCGGCCTCCGAAACGGCGTGCGGCGGAAAAACCGGGCCGGATCCGGCCTCTGAAACGGCGTGCCGTGGAAAAACCGGCCCGGATCCGGCCTCCGAAACGGCGTGCCGCGGAAAAACCGGGCCGGATCCGGCCTCCGAAACGGCGTGCCGCGGAAAAAACCGGGCCGGATCCGGCCTCCGAAACGGCGTGCCGCGGAAAAACAGGGCCGGAACCAGCGGGCCGCGGAAAAAACCGGGCCGGATCCGGCCTCCGAAACGGCGTGCCGCGGAAAAACCGGGCCGGAAACGGCCTCCGAAACGGCGTGCCGCGGAAAAACCGGGCCGGATCCGGCCTCCGAAACGGCGTGCCGCGGAAAAAACCGGGCCGGAAACGGCGTGCCGCGGAAAAACCGGGCCGGATCCGGCCTCCGAAACGGCGTGCCGCGGAAAAAAGCGGGCCGGAAACGGCGTGCCGCGGAAAAACCGGGCCGGATCCAGCCTCCGAAACGGCGTGCTGCGGAAACACCGGGCCGGATCCGGCCTCCGAAACGGCGTGCCGCGGAAAAACCGGGCCGGATCCGGCCTCCGAAACGGCGTGCCGCGGAAAAACCGGGCTGGAAACGGCGTGCCGCGGAAAAACCGGGCCAGAAACGGCCTCCGAAACGGCGTGCCGCGGAAAAACCGGGCCGGATCCGGCCTCCGAAACGGCGTACCGCGGAAAAAACCGGGCCGGATCCGGCCTCCGAAACGGCGTGCCGCGGAAAAAACCGGGCCGGAAACGGCGTGCCGCGGAAAAACCGGGCCGGATCCGGCCTCCGAAACGGCGTGCCGCGGAAAAACCGGGCCGGAAACGGCGTGCCGCGGAAAAACCGGGCCGGATCCGGCCTCCGAAACGGCGTGCCGTGGAAAAACCGGGCCGGATCCGGCCTCCGAAACGGCGTGCCGCGGAAAAACCGGGCCGGATCCGGCCTCCGAAGTGGCGTGCCGCGGAAAAATCGGGCCTCCGAAACGGCGTGCCGCGGAAAAACCGGGTCGGATCCGGCCTCCGAAACGGCGTGCCGCGGAAAAACCGGGCCGGAAACGGCGTGCCGCGGAAAAACCGGGCCGGATCCGGCCTCCGAAACGGCGTGCCGCGGAAAAACCAGGCCAGATCCAGCCTCCGAAACGGCGTGCCGCGGAAAAACCGGGCCGGATCCGGCCTCCGAAACGGCGTGCCGCGGAAAAACCGGGCCGGGTCCGGCCTGCCGCGGAAAAACCGGGCCGGATCCGGCCTCCGAAACGGCGTGCCGCGGAAAAACCGGGCCGGAAACGGCGTGCCGCGGAAAAACCGGGCCGGATCCGGCCTCCGAAACGGCGTGCCGTGGAAAAACCGGCCCGGATCCGGCCTCCGAAACGGCGTGCCGCGGAAAAACCGGGCCGGATCCGGCCTCCGAAACGGCGTGCCGCGGAAAAACCGGGCCGGATCCGGCCTCCGAAACGGCGTGCCGCGGAAAAATCGGGCCTCCGAAACGGCATGCCGCGGAAAAAACCGGGCCGGATCCGGCCTCCGAAACGGCGTGCCGCGGAAAAAACCGGGCCGGATCCGGCGTGCCGCGGAAAAACCGGGCCGGATCCGGCCTCCGAAACGGCGTGCCACGGAAAAACTGGGCCGGATCCGGCCTCCGAAACGGCGTGCCGCGGAAAAACCAGGCCAGATTCGGCCTCCGAAACGGCGTGCCGCGGAAAAACCGGGCCGGATCCGGCCTCCGAAACGGCGTGCCGCGGAAAAACCGGGCCGGATCCGGCCTCCGAAACGCCGTGCCGCGGAAACACCGGGCCGGATCCGGCCTCCGAAACGGCGTGCCGCGGAAAAAACTGGGCCGGATCCGGCCTCCGAAACGGCGTGCCGCGGAAAAACCAGGCCGGATCCGGCCTCCGAAACGGCGTGCCGCGGAAAAACCGGGCCGGAAACGGCCTCCGAAACGGCGTGCCGCGGAAAAACCGGGCCGGATCCGGCCTCCGAAACGGCGTGCCGCGGAAAAACCGGGCTGGAAACGGCGTGCCGCGGAAAAACCGGGCCGGATCCGGCCTCCGAAACGGCGTGCCGCGGAAAAACCGGGCCAGATCCGGCCTCCGAAACGGCGTGCCGCGGAAAAACCGGGCCGGATCCGGCCTCCGAAACGGCGTGCGGCGGAAAAACCGGGCCGGATCCGGCCTCCGAAACGGCGTGCCGCGGAAAAACCGGGCCGGAAACGGCGTGCCGCGGAAAAACCGGGCCGGATCCGGCCTGCGAAACGGCGTGCCGCGGAAAAACCGGGCCGGATCCGGCCTGCGAAACGGCGTGCCGCGGAAAAACCGGGCCGGATCCGGCCTCCGAAACGGCGTGCCGCGGAAAAACCGGGCCGGATCCGGCCTCCGAAACGGCGTGCCGCGGAAGAACCGGGCCGGAAACGGCGTGCCGCGGAAAAACCGGGCCGGATCCGGCCTCCGAAACAGCGTGCCGCGGAAAAAACCGGGCCGGATCCGGCCTCCGAAACGGCGTGCCGCGGAAAAACCGGGCCGGATCCGGCCTCCGAAACGGCGTGCCGCGGAAAAACCGGGCCGGATCCGGCCTCCGAAACGGCGTGCCGCGGAAAAACCGGGCTGGAAACGGCGTGCCGCGGAAAAACCGGGCCGGATCCGGCCTCCGAAACAGCGTGCCGCGGAAAAACCGGGCCAGATCCGGCCTCCGAAACGGCGTGCCGCGGAAAAACCGGGCCGGATCCGGCCTCCGAAACAGCGTGCCGCGGAAAAACCGGGCCGGAAACGGCGTGCCGCGGAAAAACCGGGCCGGATCCGGCCTCCGAAACGGCGTGCCGCGGAAAAACCGGGCCGGATCCGGCCTCCGAAACGGCGTGCCGCGGAAAAACGGGGCCGGATCCGGCCTCCGAAACGGCGTGCCGCGGAAAAACCGGGCCGGATCCGGCCTCCGAAACGGCGTGCCGCGGAAAAACCGGGATGGAAACGGCGTGCCGCGGAAAAACCGGGCCAGAAACGGCCTCCGAAACGGCGTGCCGCGGAAAAACCGGGCCGGATCCGGCCTCCGAAACGGCGTGCCGCGGAAAAACCGGGCCGGATCCGGCCTCCGAAACAGCGTGCCGCGGAAAAACCGGGCCGGAAACGGCGTGCCGCGGAAAAACCGGGCCGGATCCGGCCTCCGAAACGGCGTGCCGCGGAAAAACGGGGCCGGATCCGGCCTCCGAAACGGCGTGCCGCGGAAAAACCGGGCCGGATCCGGCCTCCGAAACGGCGTGCCGCGGAAAAACCGGGATGGAAACGGCGTACCGCGGAAAAACCGGGCCAGAAACGGCCTCCGAAACGGCGTGCCGCGGAAAAACCAGGCCGGATCCGGCCTCCGAAACGGCGTGCCGCGGAAAAACCGGGCCGGAAACGGCGTGCCGCGGAAAAACCGGGCCGGATCCGGCCTCCGAAACGGCGTGCCGCGGAAAAACCGGGCCGGAAACGGCGTGCCGCGGAAAAACCGGGCCGGATCCGGCCTCCGAAACGGCGTGCCGTGGAAAACCGGGCCTGATCCGGCCTCCGAAACAGCGTGCCGCGGAAAAACCGGGCCGGATCCGGCCTACGAAACGGCGTGCCGCGGAAAAACCGGGCCGGATCCGGCCTCCGAAACGGCGTGCCGCGGAAAAACCGGGCCGGATCAGGCCTCTGAAACGGCGTGCCGCGGAAAAACCGGGCCGGATCCGGCCTCCGAAACGGCGTGCCGCGGAAAAACCGGGCCGGAAACGGCGTGCCGCGGAAAAACCGGGCCGGATCCGGCCTCCGAAACGGCGTGCCGCGGAAAAACCGGGCCGGATCCGGCCTCCAAAACGGCGTGCCGCGGAAGAACCGGGCCGGATCCGGCCTCCGAAACGGCGTGCCGCGGAAAAACCGGGCCGGATCCAGCCTCCGAAACGGCGTGCCGCGGAAAAACCGGGCCGGATCCGGCCTCCGAAACGGCGTGCCGCGGAAAAACCGGGCCGGATCCGGCCTCCGAAACGGCGTGCCGCGGAAAAACCGGGCCGGATCCGGCCTCCGAAACGGCGTGCCACGGAAAAACCGGGCTGGAAACGGCGTGCCGCGGAAAAACCGGGCCGGATCCGGCCTCCGAAACAGCGTGCCGCGGAAAAACCAGACCGGATCCGGCCTCCAAAACGGCGTGCCGCGGAAAAACCGGGCCGGATCCGGCCTCCGAAACAGCGTGCCGCGGAAAAACCGGGCCGGAAACGGCGTGCCGCGGAAAAACCGGGCCGGATCCAGCCTCCGAAACGGCGTGCCGCGGAAAAACCGGGCCGGATCCGGCCTCCGAAACGGCGTGCCGCGGAAAAACGGGGCCGGATCCGGCCTCCGAAACGGCGTGCCGCGGAAAAACCGGGCCGGATCCGGCCTCCGAAACGGCGTGCCGCGGAAAAACCGGGATGGAAACGGCGTACCGCGGAAAAACCGGGCCAGAAACGGCCTCCGAAACGGCGTGCCGCGGAAAAACCGGGCCGGATCCGGCCTCCGAAACGGCGTGCCGCGGAAAAACCGGGCCGGATCCGGCCTCCGAAACAGCGTGCCGCGGAAAAACCGGGCCGGAAACGGCGTGCCGCGGAAAAACCGGGCCGGATCCGGCCTCCGAAACGGCGTGCGGCGGAAAAACCGGGCCGGATCCGGCCTCCGAAACGGCGTGCCGCGGAAAAACGGGGCCGGATCCGGCCTCCGAAACGGCGTGCCGCGGAAAAACCGGGATGGAAACGGCGTACCGCGGAAAAACCGGGCCGGATCCGGCCTCCGAAACGGCGTGCCGCGGAAAAACCGGGCCGGATCCGGCCTCCGAAACGGCGTGCCGCGGAAAAAACCGGGCCGGATCCGGCCTCCGAAACGGCGTGCCGCGGAAAAACCGGGCCGGAAACGGCGTGCCGCGGAAAAACCGGGCCGGATCCGGCCTCCGAAACGGCGTGCCGTGGAAAACCGGGCCTGATCCGGCCTCCGAAACAGCGTGCCGCGGAAAAACCGGGCCGGATCCGGCCTACGAAACGGCGTGCCGCGGAAAAACCGGGCCGGATCCGGCCTCCGAAACGGCGTGCCGCGGAAAAACCGGGCCGGATCAGGCCTCTGAAACGGCGTGCCGCGGAAAAACCGGGCCGGATCCGGCCTCTGAAACGGCGTGCCGCGGAAAAACCGGGCCGGAAACGGCGTGCCGCGGAAAATACCGGGCCGGATCCGGCCTCCGAAACGGCGTGCCGCGGAAAAACCGGGCCGGATCCGGCCTCCAAAACGGCGTGCCGCGGAAGAACCGGGCCGGATCCGGCCTCCGAAACGGCGTGCCGCGGAAAAACCGGGCCGGATCCAGCCTCCGAAACGGCGTGCCGCGGAAAAACCGGGCTGGAAACGACGTGCCGCGGAAAAACCGGGCCGGATCCGGCCTCCGAAACGGCGTGCCGTGGAAAAACCGGGCCGGAAACGGCGTGCCGCGGAAAAACCGGGCCGGATTCGGCCTCCGAAACGGCGTGCCGCGGAAAAACCGGGCCGGATCCGGCCTCCGAAACGGCGGGCCGCGGAAAAAACCGGCCCGGATCCGGCCTCCGAAACGGCGTGCCGCGGAAAAAACCGGGCCGGATCCGGCCTCCGAAACAGCGTGCCGCGGAAAAACCGGGCCTGAAACGGCGTGCCGCGGAAAAACCGGGCCGGATCCGGCCTCCGAAACGGCGTGCCGCGGAAAAACCGGGCCGGATCCGGCCTCCGAAACGGCGTGCCGCGGAAAAACGGGGCCGGATCCGGCCTCCGAAACGGCGTGCCGCGGAAAAACCGGGCCGGATCCGGCCTCCGAAACGGCGTGCCGCGGAAAAACCGGGATGGAAACGGCGTGCCGCGGAAAAACCGGGCCAGAAACGGCCTCCGAAACGGCGTGCCGCGGAAAAACCAGGCCGGATCCGGCCTCCGAAACGGCGTGCCGCGGAAAAACCGGGCCGGAAACGGCCTCCGAAACGGCGTGCCGCGGAAAAACCGGGCCGGAAACGGCGTGCCGCGGAAAAACCGGGCCGGATCCGGCCTCCGAAACGGCGTGCCGCGGAAAACCGGGCCTGATCCGGCCTCCGAAACAGCGTGCCGCGGAAAAACCGGGCCGGATCTGGCCTACGAAACGGCGTGCCGCGGAAAAACCGGGCCGGATCCGGCCTCCGAAACGGCGTGCCGCGGAAAAAACCGGGCCGGATCAGGCCTCTGAAACGGCGTGCCGCGGAAAAACCGGGCCGGATCCGGCCTCCGAAACGGCGTGCCGCGGAAAAACCGGGCCGGAAACGGCGTGCCGCGGAAAAACCGGGCCGGATCCGGCCTCCGAAACGGCGTGCCGCGGAAAAACCGGGCCGGATCCGGCCTCCAAAACGGCGTGCCGCGGAAGAACCGGGCCGGATCCGGCCTCCGAAACGGCGTGCCGCGGAAAAACCGGGCTGGATCCAGCCTCCGAAACGGCGTGCCGCGGAAAAACCGGGCTGGAAACGACGTGCCGCGGAAAAACCGGGCCGGATCCGGCCTCCGAAACGGCGTGCCGTGGAAAAACCGGGCCGGAAACGGCGTGCCGCGGAAAAACCGGGCCAGATCCGGCCTCCGAAACGGCGTGCCGCGGAAAAACCGGGCCGGATCCGGCCTCCGAAACGGCGTGCCGCGGAAAAAACCGGGCCGGATCCGGCCTCCGAAACGGCGTGCCGCGGAAAAACCGGGCCGGATCCGGCCTCCGAAACAGCGTGCCGCGGAAAAACCGGGCCGGAAACGGCGTGCCGCGGAAAAACCGGGCCGGATCCGGCCTGCGAAACGGCGTGCCGCGGAAAAACCGGGCCGGATCCGGCCTGCGAAACGGCATGCCGCGGAAAAACGGGGCCGGATCCGGCCTCCGAAACGGCGTGCCGCGGAAAAACCGGGCCGGATCCGGCCTCCGAAACGGCGTGCCGCGGAAAAAACCGGGATGGAAACGGCGTGCCGCGGAAAAACCGGGCCAGAAACGGCCTCCGAAACGGCGTGCCGCGGAAAAACCAGGCCGGATCCGGCCTCCGAAACAGCGTGCCGCGGAAAAACCGGGCCGGATCCAGCCTCCGAAACGGCGTGCCGCGGAAAAACCGGGCTGGAAACGACGTGCCGCGGAAAAACCGGGCCGGATCCGGCCTCCGAAACGGCGTGCCGTGGAAAAACCGGGCCGGAAACGGCGTGCCGCGGAAAAACCCGGGCCGGATTCGGCCTCCGAAACGGCGTGCCGCGGAAAAACCGGGCCGGATCCGGCCTCCGAAACGGCGGGCCGCGGAAAAACCGGCCCGGATCCGGCCTCCGAAACGGCGTGCCGCGGAAAAACCGGGCCGGATCCGGCCTCCGAAACAGCGTGCCGCGGAAAAACCGGGCCTGAAACGGCGTGCCGCGGAAAAACCGGGCCGGATCCGGCCTCCGAAACGGCGTGCCGCGGAAAAACCGGGCCGGATCCGGCCTCCGAAACGGCGTGCCGCGGAAAAACGGGGCCGGATCCGGCCTCCGAAACGGCGTGCCGCGGAAAAACCGGGCCGGATCCGGCCTCCGAAACGGCGTGCCGCGGAAAAACCGGGATGGAAACGGCGTGCCGCGGAAAAACCGGGCCAGAAACGGCCTCCGAAACGGCGTGCCGCGGAAAAACCAGGCCGGATCCGGCCTCCGAAACGGCGTGCCGCGGAAAAACCGGGCCGGAAACGGCCTCCGAAACGGCGTGCCGCGGAAAAAACCGGGCCGGAAACGGCGTGCCGCGGAAAAACCGGGCCGGATCCGGCCTCCGAAACGGCGTGCCGCGGAAAACCGGGCCTGATCCGGCCTCCGAAACAGCGTGCCGCGGAAAAACCGGGCCGGATCTGGCCTACGAAACGGCGTGCCGCGGAAAAACCGGGCCGGATCCGGCCTCCGAAACGGCGTGCCGCGGAAAAACCGGGCCGGATCAGGCCTCTGAAACGGCGTGCCGCGGAAAAACCGGGCCGGATCCGGCCTCCGAAACGGCGTGCCGCGGAAAAACCGGGCCGGAAACGGCGTGCCGCGGAAAAACCGGGCCGGATCCGGCCTCCGAAACGGCGTGCCGCGGAAAAACCGGGCCGGATCCGGCCTCCAAAACGGCGTGCCGCGGAAGAACCGGGCCGGATCCGGCCTCCGAAACGGCGTGCCGCGGAAAAACCGGGCTGGATCCAGCCTCCGAAACGGCGTGCCGCGGAAAAACCGGGCTGGAAACGACGTGCCGCGGAAAAACCGGGCCGGATCCGGCCTCCGAAACGGCGTGCCGTGGAAAAACCGGGCCGGAAACGGCGTGCCGCGGAAAAAACCGGGCCGGATCCGGCCTCCGAAACGGCGTGCCGCGGAAAAACCGGGCCGGATCCGGCCTCCGAAACGGCGTGCCGCGGAAAAACCGGGCCGGATCCGGCCTCCGAAACGGCGTGCCGCGGAAAAACCGGGCCGGATCCGGCCTCCGAAACAGCGTGCCGCGGAAAAACCGGGCCGGAAACGGCGTGCCGCGGAAAAAACCGGGCCGGATCCGGCCTCCGAAACGGCGTGCCGCGGAAAAACCGGGCCGGATCCGGCCTCCGAAACGGCATGCCGCGGAAAAACGGGGCCGGATCCGGCCTCCGAAACGGCGTGCCGCGGAAAAACCGGGCCGGATCCGGCCTCCGAAACGGCGTGCCGCGGAAAAACCGGGATGGAAACGGCGTGCCGCGGAAAAACCGGGCCGGAAACGGCCTCCGAAACGGCGTGCCGCGGAAAAACCAGGCCGGATCCGGCCTCCGAAACAGCGTGCCGCGGAAAAACCGGGCCGGATCCGGCCTCCGAAACGGCGTGCCGCGGAAAAACCGGGCCGGAAACGGCGTGCCGCGGAAAAACCGGGCCGGATCCGGCCTCCGAAACGGCGTGCCGCGGAAAACCGGGCCTGATCAGGCCTCTGAAACGGCGTGCCGCGGAAAAACCGGGCCGGATCCGGCCTCCGAAACGGCGTGCCGCGGAAAAACCGGGCCGGAAACGGCGTGCCGCGGAAAAACCGGGCCGGATCCGGCCTCCGAAACGGCGTGCCGCGGAAAAACCGGGCCGGATCAGGCCTCTGAAACGGCGTGCCGCGGAAAAACCGGGCCGGATCCGGCCTCCGAAACGGCGTGCCGCGGAAAAACCGGGCCGGAAACGGCGTGCCGCGGAAAAAACCGGGCCGGATCCGGCCTCCGAAACGGCGTGCCGCGGAAAAACCGGGCCGGATCCGGCCTCCAAAACGGCGTGCCGCGGAAGAACCGGGCCGGATCCGGCCTCCGAAACGGCGTGCCGCGGAAAAACCGGGCTGGAAACGACGTGCCGCGGAAAAAACCGGGCCGGATCCGGCCTCCGAAACGGCGTGCCGTGGAAAAACCGGGCCGGAAACGGCGTGCCGCGGAAAAACCGGGCCGGATTCGGCCTCCGAAACGGCGTGCCGCGGAAAAACCGGGCCGGATCCGGCCTCCGAAACGGCGTGCCGCGGAAAAACCGGGCCGGAGAAACGGCGTGCCGCGGAAAAACCGGGCCGGATCCGGCCTCCGAAACGGCGTGCCGCGGAAAAAACCAGGCCGGATCCGGCCTCCGAAACGGGCGTGCCGCGGAAAAACCGGGCCGGATCCGGCCTCCGAAACGGCGTGCCGCGGAAAAAACCGGGCCGGAAACGGCGTGCCGCGGAAAAACCGGGCCGGATCCGGCCTCCGAAACGGCGTGCCGCGGAAAAACCGGGCCGGATCCGGCCTCCGAAACGGCGTGCCGCGGAAGAACCGAGCCGGATCCGGCCTCCGAAACGGCGTGCCGCGGAAAAACCGGGCCGGATCCGGCCTCCGAAACGGCGTGCCGCGGAAAAAAACCGGGCCAGATCCGGCCTCCGAAACGGCGTGCCGCGGAAAAACCGGGGCGGATCCGGCCTCCGAAACGGCGTGCGGCGGAAAAAACCGGGCCGGATCCGGCCTCCGAAACGGCGTGCCGCGGAAAAACCGGGCCGGATCCGGCCTCCGAAACGGCGTGCCGCGGAAAAAACCGGGCCGGATCCGGCCTCCGAAACGGCGTGCCGCGGAAAAACCGGGCCGGATCCGGCCTGCCGCGGAAAAACCGGGCCGGATCCGGCCTCCGAAACGGCGTGCCGCGGAAAAACCGGGCCGGATCCGGCCTCCGAAACGGCGTGCCGCGGAAAAACCGGGCCGGATCCGGCTCCGAAACGGCGTGCCGCGGAAAAACCGGGCCGGATCCGGCCTCCGAAAGGGCGTGCCGCGGAAAAACCGGGCCGGATCCGGCCTCCGAAACGGCGTGCCGCGGAAAAAACCGGGCCGGAAACGGCGTGCCGCGGAAAAACCGGGCCGGATCCGGCCTCCGAAACGGCGTGCCGCGGAAAAACCGGGCCGGAAACGGCGTGCCGCGGAAAAAACCGGGCCGGATCCGGCCTCCGAAACGGCGTGCCGTGGAAAAACCGGGCCGGATCCGGCCTCCGAAACGGCGTGCCGCGGAAAAACCGGGCCGGATCCGGCCTCCGAAACGGCGTGCCGCGGAAAAAACCGGGCCGGATCCGGCCTCAGAAACGGCGTGCCGCGGAAAAATCGGGCCGGAAACGGCGTGCCGCGGAAAAACCGGGCCGGATCCGGCCTCCGAAACGGCGTGCCGCGGAAAAAACCGGGCCGGAAACGGCGTGCCGCGGAAAACCGGGCCGGATCCGGCCTCCGAAACGGCGTGCCACGGAAGAACCGGGCCGGATCCGGCCTCCGAAACGGCGTGCCGCGGAAAAACCGGGCCGGATCCGGCCTCCGAAACGGCGTGCCGCGGAAAAACCGGGCCGGATCCGGCCTCCGAAACGGCGTGCCGCGGAAAAACCGGGCCGGAAACGGCGTGCCGGGGAAAAACCGGGCCGGATCCGGCCTCCGAAACGGCGTGCCGCGGAAAAACCGGGCCGGATCCGGCCTCCGAAACGGCGTGCCGCGGAAAAACCGGGCCGGATCCGGCCTCCGAAACGGCGTGCCGCAGAAAAACCGGGCCGGATCCGGCCTGCCGCGGAAAAAACCCGGGCCGGATCCGGCCTCCGAAACGGCGTGCCGCGGAAAAAACCCGGGCCGGAAACGGCGTTGCCGCGGAAAAACCGGGCCGGATCCGGCCTCCGAAACGGCGTGCCGTGGAAAAACCGGGCCGGATCCGGCCTCCGAAACGGCGTGCCGCGGAAAAACCGGGCCGGATCCGGCCTCCGAAGCGGCGTGCCGCGGAAAAATCGGGCCTCCGAAACGGCGTGCCGCGGAAAAACCGGGTCGGATCCGGCCTCCGAAACGGCGTGCCGCGGAAAAACCGGGCCGAATCCCGGCCTCCGAAACGGCGTGCCGTGGAAAAACGGGCCGGATCCGGCCTCCGAAACGGCGTGCCGCGGAAAAAAACCGGGCCGGATCCGGCCTCCGAAACGGCGTGCCGCGGAAAAAACCGGGCCGGATCCGGCCTCCGAAACGGCGTGCCGCGGAAAAAATCGGGCCTCCGAAACGGCGTGCCGCGGAAAAACCGGGCCGGATCCGGCCTCCGAAAGGGCGTGCCGCGGAAAAACCGGGCCGGATCCGGCGTGCCGCGGAAAAAACCGGGCCGGATCCGGCCTCCGAAACGGCGTGCCACGGAAAAAACTGGGCCGGATCCGGCCTCCGAAACGGCGTGCCGCGGAAAAACCAGGCCAGATTCGGCCTCCGAAACGGCGTGCCGCGGAAAAACCGGGCCGGATCCGGCCTCCGAAACGGCGTGCCGCGGAAAAACCGGGCCGGATCCGGCCTCCGAAATGCCGTGCCGCGGAAACACCGGGCCGGATCCGGCCTCCGAAACGGCGTGCCGCGGAAAAACTGGGCCGGATCCGGCCTCCGAAACGGCGTGCCGCGGGAAAAACCGGGCCGGATCCGGCCTCCGAAACGGCGTGCCGCGGAAAAACCGGGCCGGAAACGGCCCTCCGAAACGGCGTGCCGCGGAAAAACCGGGCCGGATCCGGCCTCCGAAACGGCGTGCCGCGGAAAAAACCGGGCCGGAAACGGCGTGCCGCGGAAAAACCGGGGCCGGATCCGGCCTCCGAAACGGCGTGCCGCGGAAAAACCGGGCCAGATCCGGCCTCCGAAACGGCGTGCCGCGGAAAAACCGGGCCGGATCCGGCCTCCGAAACGGCGTGCGGCGGAAAAACCGGGCCGGATCCGGCCTCCGAAACGGCGTGCCGCGGAAAAACCGGGCCGGAAACGGCGTTGACCGCGGAGGAAAACCGGGCCGAGATCCGGCCCTGCGAAACGGCGTGCCGCGGAAAAACCGGGCCGGATCCGGCCTGCGAAACGGCGTGCCGCGGAAAAACCGGGCCGGATCCGGCCTCCGAAACGGCGTGCCGCGGAAAAACCGGGCCGGATCCGGCCTCCGAAACGGCGTGCCGCGGAAGAACCGGGCCGGAAACGCGTGCCGCGGAAAAACCCGGGCCGGATCCGGCCCTCCGAAACGGCGTGCCGCGGAAAAACCGGGCCAGAAACGGCCTCCGAAACGGCGTGCCGCGGAAAAACCGGGCCGGATCCGGCCTCCGAAACGGCGTGCCGCGGAAAAACCGGGCTGGAAACGGCGTGCCGCGGAAAAACCGGGCCGGATCCGGCCTCCGAAACGGCGTGCCGCGGAAAAACCGGGCCGGAAACGGCGTGCCGCGGGAAAAACCGGGCGGATCCGGCCTCCGAAACGGCGTGCCGCGGAAAATCGGGCCTCCGAAACGGCGTGCCGCGGAAAAAACCGGGCCGGATCCGGCCTCCGAAAGGGCGTGCCGCGGAAAAACCGGGCCGGATCCGGCGTGCCGCGGAAAAAAACCGGGCCGGATCCGGCCTCCGAAACGGCGTGCCACGGAAAAACTGGGCCGGATCCGGCCTCCGAAACGGCGTGCCGCGGAAAAAACCAGGCCAGATTCGGCCTCCGAAACGGCGTGCCGCGGAAAAACCGGGCCGGATCCGGCCTCCGGAAACGGCGTGCCGCGGAAAAACCGGGCCGGATCCGGCCTCCGAAACGCCGTGGCCGCGGAAACACCGGGCCGGATCCGGCCTCCGAAACGGCGTGCCGCGGAAAAACTGGGCCGGATCCGGCCTCCGAAACGGCGTTCCGCGGAAAAACCGGGCCGGATCCGGCCTCCGAAACGGCGTGCCGCGGAAAAACCGGGCCGGAAACGGCCTCCGAAACGGCGTGCCGCGGAAAAACCGGGCCGGATCCGGCCTCCGAAACGGCGTGCCGCGGAAAAACCGGGCCGGAAACGGCGTGCCGCGGAAAAACCGGGCCGGATCCGGCCTCCGAAACGGCGTGCCGCGGAAAAACCGGGCCAGATCCGGCCTCCGAAACGGCGTGCCGCGGAAAAACCGGGCCGGATCCGGCCTCCGAAACGGCGTGCCGCGGAAAAACCGGGCCGGAAACGGCGTGCCGCGGAAAAAACCGGGCCGGATCCGGCCTGCGAAACGGCGTGCCGCGGAAAAACCGGGCCGGATCCGGCCTGCGAAACGGCGTGCCGCGGAAAAACCGGGCCGGATCCGGCCTCCGAAACGGCGTGCCGCGGAAAAACCGGGCCGGATCCGGCCTCCGAAACGGCGTGCCGCGGAAGAACCGGGCCGGAAACGGCGTGCCGCGGAAAAACCGGGCCGGATCCGGCCTCCGAAACAGCGTGCCGCGGAAAAACCGGGCCGGATCCGGCCTCCGAAACGGCGTGCCGCGGAAAAACCGGGCCGGATGCGGCCTCCGAAACGGCGTGCCGCGGAAAAACCGGGCCGGATCCGGCCTCCGAAACGGCGTGCCGCGGAAAAACCGGGCTGGAAACGGCGTGCCGCGGAAAAACCGGGCCGGATCCGGCCCTCCGAAACAGCGTGCCGCGGAAAAACCGGCCGGATCCGGCCTCCGAAACGGCGTGCCGCGGAAAAACCGGGGCCGGATCCGGCCTCCGAAACAGCGTGCCGCGGAAAAACCGGGCCGGAAACGGCGTGCCGCGGAAAAACTGGGCCGGATCCGGCCTCCGAAACGGCGTGCCGCGGAAAAACCAGGCGGATCCGGCCTCCGAAACGGCGTGCCGCGGAAAAACGGGGCCGGATCCGGCCTCCGAAACGGCGTGCCGCGGAAAAACCGGGCCGGATCCGGCCTCCGAAACAGCGTGCCGCGGAAAAAACCGGGCCGGATCCGGCCTCCGAAACGGCGTGCCGCGGAAAAACCGGGCCGGAAACGGCGTGCCGCGGAAAAACCGGGCCGGATCCGGCCTCCGAAACGGCGTGCCGCGGAAAAACCGGGCCGGAAACGGCGTGCCGCGGAAAAACCGGGCCGGATCCGGCCTCCGAAAACGTGCGTGCCGCGGAAAAAATCGGGCCTCCGAAACGGCGTGCCGCGGAAAAACCGGGCCGGATCGGCCTCCGAAAGGGCGTGCCGCGGAAAAAACCGGGCCGGATCCGGCGTGCCGCCGGAAAAACCGGGCGGATCCGGCCTCCGAAACGGCGTGCCACGGAAAAACTGGGCCGGATCCGGCCTCCGAACGGCGTGCCGCGGAAAAACCAGGCCAGATTCGGCCTCCGAAACGGCGTGCCGCGGAAAAACCGGGCCGGATCCGGCCTCCGAAACGGCGTGCCGCGGAAAAACCGGGCCGGATCCGGCCTCCGAAACGCCGTGCCGCGGAAACACCGGGCCGGATCGGCCTCCGAAACGGCGTGCCGCGGAAAACACTGGGCCGGATCCGGCCTCCGAAACGGCGTTC